>NW_008575659.1:0-512 GCF_000257125.1 Entamoeba nuttalli P19
ACTTTCAAATTTCTTTGTCTTTCTAAGTAAACATACACAGCATAAACAATGATAACAACAACAATCACAATCAACGCTATGACAAAAACAACCATAACTCCAATTGTCCATTTAGGAAATTCTGTACTTTTAACATATCCTGCAAGTCTGTCTTCTGGACATGCAATGTCTTTATCTTCTAGATTTGTTAATACTATGCCATGACATGCTACTTTGAATTGATATGAATTTCCTTCTTCTTTTCTACTTCTGCTATTTGAAATTTTATTTATTTGATATTCTTCTACTTTTATTTCATTTTCTTTTGGTAATCTCATGACTACCAACAATGTTTTACTTCCTGTTTCTTCATAATAAACATTGATGACACTCTTCTTTAATGTTGTCATTGTATTTCCTCCAATTTCATCTCCAATATTCAAATTAGCACTGTTATTGTTTATTGGTTTGATTGTAATTATTGCATCAGTGAAATCAACATCATCAGTCAGAATATCAATGTATGTATGTTC
>NW_008575660.1:0-6261 GCF_000257125.1 Entamoeba nuttalli P19
TTCTTTCTTCTTTATTTCTTTTGTTGTTATTTGAATTATTTCTTTCAGTTTCTCCATATTCTTTTATTTTAGGTTGAAATACTTCATATTTATATTATTTTCATTGTCTATTTATTCTTATTTCATTTTATTTCCAATGTTTTATTATTCTTTGACTCTTACTTGTATTTTCATTATTATCATTCTCTTTACTTATCATTTCATATTCATTTTCAACTCATCTTCTCCTTTTATTCACTTTTTCAACATTTCTTTTATAATTCATATTATGTAAATTATTTCATTGACTTTCATTCTCTTCTTTGATTTTGTATTATTTGCTTTTCTTGACGAGATTTGTTATGAAGAAAGCACAAAAATAAATAAATAAAACATTCTTCAAAGTAAAAAAGAAGAAAAGGATCTTTCACAAACATAATAATACATCATTCAATGATTGAATTTACAATGTGTTTCTGAAGATGTTTAACAAATTCAAAGGTTGTAAAGAAAGAAAATCAAAAGAGTTTTTAACAATATTTTTATAAGGAAATGAAAGTCAAATTGAGAAAAACAAGAAAAGAAATAAAAAAAAAGAAATTAAGTCATTAAACATTCTAAGTTTTTATTCAAAGTAATAAAAAAAGAAAGAAGAGAAGAAAAATAAAAAGAAATAAAGGCAAAAACATAAATATATCTGCCATAAAGCAACGCGCAGGAGTTGAGAACAATTACATACATACACATTCAGAAATGATAGAACAAGCAATTCTGAAAAGTTCATTCATAATAGTTTCAACAGTTGGTTGTTTTTTCATATGTTCAAGAAGTTGAGTATCACAAACTTCTGTTCCATCAAGAAAGAGTGGTTTAGGAAATCCCCAATTTGAATAATTTTCTGCTTCACTTTTAAAAACAACAATAAACTTTTTTTGTGAAAATCCAAATGAAGATACTTTTAATTCAGTTTCTTTATGTTCACAAGTAAAGAAATGATTAATATTACAATAGTCTGTTACTTCTTTTACTAATTGTTTAAATCTTTGTGATTCAGTACGAGTTGAATATTGACAACGAATAGACTGAAGTTGAATTTGTTTTAATGTTCTAATCATTTCTTTTCTTTTAATTATATTAGGATCAATCATAACTTTAGGAATAATTTTTAATGAATGTTTACAAAACTTAGTTTTATCTGTTGGTTGAATTCTTAATTTTGGTTTTTTAATAACAACAGGTAATTCTTCATCACTATCAACTACTCCTTCTGAATAACTTCTTTCTACTTTAGGGTTTTCATTTTTTGTATCTACTCCATTATCTTCAATAGATTCATTACTCTTTTCGATTTTTGTTTCTGTAATATTAGTATTCTTACTTTTATTCTTAGAATAATACTCTTCATCACTAAGTAAACATGATGTGGTAATTCCTTTTGCAAATTTAAATCTGAAATATTCATTGTGTTTCCTAATAGGTTTTGTAGTTAAAAAATTTATTGGTGGTAATTCATTATCTCCTATATTTTTTTGTACTCCAATAAATGAATTAATCGTCTTACTTAAATTTGTATGTGGTGTTGTAGTGATATGCTGAATTCTCTTGTGGGGAGCTTCAGCGTGCAACATAGACGATTGGCTTTAATAAAAGAATGTTCGATCCCTTCTTATACTCCTTTCTTTTTCTTTTTTTTATATCATACAGTTTATTATATTTTTATATTATCCTATTTCTTCTTTTTTCTTCTTTTTCTACTTTCTTTATACACCTCTTATTTTGTTTCTTTCTAACTTTTGTTTTATTTAAAAATCATCAACTTTTTTTACATGTCTATAGTTTCCTTTATTATTCCTTTATAACTCTTAACTGTTGTGTTTTTTGAACTTTTGATTTACTTAAACAATCTTCTTCCCTCATTTTTTACTTTAATTTCTTAATTCATTTCTTTATTAATCTGTCTTTTCTATTTTTTCCCGGTTTTAGGGTTCTGTTGTAGAAGATTCCTCTCTTTTGTTTTTCTATTACTTTGCTAAACCTGAAACGGAATTTACTACCAATCGACGTACAAATCAATTTATCGTTGTTTTTTTTCGTTTTTTCTTTGTTTTTTCTGCAAAACTACTCTCCAGTTTCTGCTTTATAAAACATAAAATAACGAACAATCATTCATATTCAATCTATCTTTCTTATTCAATTTCATCAAAGTGGAATGTACGTAATTGTCTAAATTGTTTCCCACTCATATGTCTCAACTTCTTCTTATTTGTAATTTGTTGAACAATAGTATTTTTGGCAATGTTTGCTTTCTTTCTAATAATTGCCTGCTTTCTTGCTTCTTTTCTTTTTGCTTCTTCTTCTGCTTGTTTTGTTCTAATCTCTTCATCAAGTGCTCTCATCATTTGTCTACGTTTCTTCATTTCCATTTTTTCTTCCCAACTAATTCCAGCTGTTGCTACATTATCTTTAATTGACCTTTTTTTATATGCCTCTTTCCATGGTCTTCCAGATACATTAGCTCCACGTATTGGTTTTTTAATTTCTTTCTTTTCTTCTTTTATGTCTGGTTCTTCTTTTACAATAATTTCTTTTATTATCTCTTCTTTTTGTTTCTCACTTTCATTTGTATTTATTTGTTGTTGCTGTGTTTCACTACTCATCTTCTTATCTTCTTTTTTTCTTTTTAAGGGTTTTTTTTTATTTCTTAAAAAGTCTTTTAGAATATAATTAAATTATATTTATAATATCTTCATTATATTTCCATTCTTTCTTCTTTTCTTTAAACAATTAATGATAAGATGGTCCAATAGTTGTTCTATATGATACTTTCCATGGCTTTTGGTCTTTTTTAGCTCCATTAAATAATGGCTTTAATTTTTCTTTTCTCATTCTTTCATTCAATTGTGTTCCATCTGATTTCTGATAAAAGGCTGGTGCTAGTTCAATAAGCCATTGAGGATCAATAGCTATTATTTCTCTCATATATTCTTTAGTAGTCAATACAAGTTCATGATATACAACCCATTCAGGATTTCTTCCAAATAATGAACTAGTAGGATGAATAAATACTTGTTGACCGTCAACTAATGTCCTATAGCCTTCTTGAGGATCTCTTTTTGCTGCATGAACAAAAAAGCCTGAAACAATAGATTTAATAATTGGAATAGGATTATTATGAGAAGAAATAAGTTGAATATGATATTTTTTCATTATTTTTATTAATTGTTTTCTAATGTCTTCACATTTATATAATGACCTAAAGTTAATGTAATTTTCTTTACACCAACTAGGAGATTTTCCATTCTTTATCCAATTATTATAAACTTGTAACATTGTTAAATGGTCTCCAGCTGAACTACTTAATTGTCTTTTTCTTCTATCAGCTTCTTCTTCTTTTTCTTTTGGTCTAATAAATAAATTACCTACACTTAATGCTGCTACAATTGTTACTACTTCTTCACTACATCCAAACTGTTCTGAAACAATTAACATTTTTGATAATGGTGGTTCTAAAGGAAATTCTGCCATTTTTCTTCCAAGTTGTGTTAATTTTCCATCATCATCTAATGCACTAATTGCATAGAGATGATGTAATGCACTAATTAATGTATTGTGCATTGGTGGATCCATATAATCAAAATCAATGACATTATTAATTCCAATTGCTTTTAATATTAAAACAGTATCAGCAAGATTAGCTCTTTGTATTTCTGGAATACTTACAATAGGCATTTCATTTAAATATGCTTTTTCTGTATATAACCTATAACATTTTCCTGGACCAGTTCTTCCAGCTCTACCAGCTCTTTGGTCAGCACATGCTTGACTGATTGGAGTTATTAATAATTGGTCCATTCCAAGTCTTGGATTATGTACTTTTTGTTTAACAAATCCTGAGTCTACAACAAAATAAATCCCATCAATAGTAATAGATGTTTCAGCTATATTTGTGGCAACAATACATTTTCTTGTAAATGCTGGTGCTGGTTCAAAAATCCGTTTTTGTTGTTCAGTAGATAATGAAGCATAGATAGGTAAAGCAATTAATTTAGGATATCTTTTATCTAATTTTTGAACTTTTTCATTAATTATTGAACAAGTCGAATCAATTTCTTCTTGTCCTGTTAAAAAGAATAAAATATCTCCAGGTGGTTGTGTGAGATGAATTTTCATAATAGTTTCAATTCCACTTTGAATATAATCCATTTCTGGTTCTTCTAAATATAATTTTTCTACTGGAAATGTTCTTCCTGGAATATGAATAATAGGTGCTTTATTAAAATATATAGAAAATTTATCTGCATCTAATGTAGCTGATGTTATTATTAATTTAAATTCTGGTCGACGTTTAATTGTTTCTTTTAATAATCCAAATAAAATATCTATTCCAACAGTTCTTTCATGTGCTTCATCAAGAATAAGAACTTTATATTGTGGTAAGTCTCTATCAACAAGATATTCTCTTAATAACATTCCATTTGTCATATATTTAATTCTTGTTTTTTCTGTTGTTTTATCTTCAAATCGAATACTATATCCTACTTCTTCTCCTAATTTTACTTTCATTTCTTCTGCAACTCTTTGAGACACACTAATAGCAGCTACTCTTCTTGGTTGAGTACATCCAATTCTTCCATTTTTACTATATCCATCTTCATATAAGTATTGTGTTAATTGGGTTGTTTTCCCACATCCTGTTTCTCCAATAAGAATAATTATTTGATTCTTTTTAATACTTTCCATTAATTTATTTCTCATTGAATATATTGGTAATTCTTTCCTTTTTTCTTCAATACTTTTTTGATATTCTTTTGTTGCTTTTTCTTCTCTTTGTTCCCATTCTTTTCTTTCTTTATCTTTTGGTGCTATGACTCCTATTTCTTCAATAACCTCTTCTATACTTTTAATTTCTTTAATGTCTGCTTCTAATTCATTTTCTTTCTTTCTTTTTTTATCTTTAATTTCAATTCCTTCTATTTTCTTTTCTTCTATTTTTTCTTGTTTCTTTTCTTTCTTGTCTTTTCTTTTCTTTGCAATTTGAGTTGCCATTATTGCACTTCTTTGTAAATGTCCTTCTGGTTGTTTTTCTACTTCCTTTATTTTTGAATTAATAATTTCTTTAATTTTCCCTTTAAGAAACCTTGGTTCTTCTTCATTTAATTTAACATCTTTTATTGTTATTTCATCTGTAGAGAGTTCTTCTATTGGTAAATCCGATTGTTTCATTATTCCTGCTGCAATTAATTTTTCCATTTCATTTCGTTCTTCTGAACTGATTCGTTTTCTATCACAACTCTTTTCATTTACCCTTCCTCTATCTTTCTTTCTTATTGTGTTAATATATTCATCATTAATTTTTCTTCTTTTATATTCTTCATTAAATCGTTTACTTCTTGCTTTTCCAATTTCTTTTCCATTTAATTCTTGATATAATTTTCTTTCGTCATATATTTCATAAAATCTTCCAAGTTTATTTGGTTCTTCAATTTTCATAATTGTTTGGAATTTCTGAATAAATTCTGCTCGACTTTGACATCTTTTAATAACTGCTAAAATATTTTTTGCTATGTTGAGATCTGCTGTTCCATATAATTCTTCTAAGTAAAAACAATAATCAGATAAGATTTCAATCTCTTCTAAAATTTCCATTAAAGAGTCACTTTCTTAATATGGAAAATACTTGTTCAAGTTCTATTAATTTCTATTAAAAAACCTTTCTTCTATTAAAAAAAAAACATTTTAATTCATAATTATTCTGCATCATCTTCTGTCATTGACTCTATAAGTTCTTTCTTTTTTGCAATTATTTGTTCAATTCGTTTATTAGAAACATCTTTATCAATTTCTTTATGATTAATTGCATCTTTACAAATTTCAGTCATTGACTTAGAAATAGACAAAAAATTAGGTCGTTCATTAGGTTCTTGTTTCCAACAATTAACAATAAGAGACCGAAGCTTGTCTGGCATCTGTTCATCAATTTCTAATCTTCCACCATTAATCACAATATTCTTAATATCAAATACTGATTTACATTCACTATATGGTTCTTTAGCATAAAACAATTCCCAAGCTGTAATAGCAAAAGAAAAAACATCACTAGCATTATAATATTTATCTTGATAACATTCAGGTGCAATATATATTGGTGTTCCAAGACCTTTATCATTGTTTTTTCTTTTAGTAAATCTAGATGTACCAAAATCAGTAATTTTTGCAACACAACCAGAATCTGAATATAATGAATTTAATAAAATATTATCTGGTTTTAAGTCAAGATGCATA
>NW_008575661.1:0-387 GCF_000257125.1 Entamoeba nuttalli P19
AAGATACATTCAATAAAGATATTTGTTCTTTTATTTCTTGTCTAATTCAACATTCCCTTCTTTCATTTAATTTATTTTGTTGGTACTGTACTTTTGATTTGATATTTCCAATTATTTATTTTATTATACTTATTCCATTAATTATTCATCAGTTTCTTTCTTTATAAAACTTCTTCATCCTCCAATATTAATTTCATTTTTTCATTTAAGTTATAGTCAATTTGTTTCACTGATAATATGGTAATAATATTTTTAATAAACATTCAATCCATTCTTTGATAACGTGATAATACTTGCTGAATTGAAGCAAGAAATTATTGATTAAGGTTGTTGATGTACTTAAAATATAATTTAAACAATTTGAATCAAAAAAATAATCAAAAAAAA
>NW_008575662.1:0-940 GCF_000257125.1 Entamoeba nuttalli P19
AAAAAAAGTTAATAAATGTATTGAAACAATTTTGTTTTCCTTTTTTTTTATTTATCTAATTGTTCTTTGAAATTGAGAAACCCTTAAAATTTTTTAAGAAATTAGGAAAACCTAATAATTCAATAAAAAAGAAAAAAATAAAAAGAAACAGAAGATTGAGAAAAAGAACTCATTTGAATTAAAGATTATTTCATGAATAAATTAATTGATGTTCCTATTCAACAACCAGCTGAAGTTGTATTAGGTACAGCTTCTGTTCTTGGTATTAAATATGATGGTGGAGTTCTTATTGCAGCAGATACACTTGGATCATATGGGTCTATGGCATTATTCAAAGATTTAGAACGAGTCATAAAATTAGGGAAATACACATTAATTGCTGGTTCAGGTGAATATTCTGATTTCATTGAATTAAATGAAACACTACAAAAGAAAGTGTTTGTTATTCTTCAAATAATAAATTATTATCTGTATTTAATTTCAATAGAAATGGTGATGAATGTTGTGAAGGTAAAGAAAATGGATATAAACCAAGTGAATTATATAGTTATGCTCAACGTATTTTATACAAACATCGATGTGATCAAAAACCATTATTTGTTACATTGATTGTTGGAGGAGTTAAAAAAGATGAAATTTTCATTGGACAAACTGATATGTATGGTACATCATTTACAGAAAATTATGTTGCTAGTGGTATAGGTGCTCATATGGCTATGCCACTATTACGAAAAGAATGGAAAGAACATATGTCTCGAGAAGAAGCTGAACATCTAATTGAGAGATGTATGAAAATTCTTTATTTAAATCATTGTTGGGCAGGAAGTCAATATCTTTTAGGTGTAGTAGATTCAGAAGGGTCAGATATTATTGGACCAATTACTATAGATACAACAGGTAAATGGGATATAATTGCTTAATTTAAATTTTACAAAATAAT
>NW_008575663.1:0-2422 GCF_000257125.1 Entamoeba nuttalli P19
TAAGGGGGTAATTAGTTATAAGACAGTCAATGATATTTTTAATTAAATAAAAAACAAACTAAGACTGGCAATGTCAACATAATCAACTTTACAGCTTTAATAATCAACCAATCTAAAAATATTCAAGGAGTTGATGAAGAAAAAAGCATGAAGCTACCACTTTTAAAGTAACTTTCCTTAGTTATCAAATTATCAGGTTTGACTGAGTGAAAAGAAATTACAATATTTAGGTTTATAACTTTCATTTGAAGGTGTTGTAGTGATAGGGAATATGAAAGAATTCAGTGTGTTAAACACTGTATTGTTTTAATCATTTTTTTGAATAACTAATTTAGTGGGTAAGAGTGTGTTTCATTCATCTAATTAATTGATTTTTCGTATTCAATCTGAAGATTTGAGTTAAAGACTTTCTGTTTCTATGATAATTAAATAAAGGAAATATGAAGACATTTTTAATTCAAATTCAAAAAACAGAATAGAACCTTTTTATTAAAAATGAAATTACCCTTTTTATTCTGACCATTCATCTGATGAGTCATCGTCATCATCATATTCATCATCAGCAATATCTTTTCTTCTGTTAGCCATAACACCACATAATAATGAAGTTAAGTCTCCTTTTTGTTGAGCCGTTAATTCTTCTTTTGGTGGCTGAAGGACTCTATCAGTAGATTTCTTAAGAGATGTACCTCCACGAATCTGATCTAGAAGAGAAGGTGCAGAGGCTTTAGGTGTAGATATATTGGATGGTGGATTATTCAAAGATGGAGGAGGTGGTGGTGGGACACCACAACCTGTACCACGAGCTGGTGGTGGAGGGGGTGGTGGGGCGTTTAGAGGAGGAGGTGGGGGTGGAGCACCGCAACCTGTACCACGAGCTGGTGGGGGTGGTGGTGGAACACCACAACCTGTATCAAATGCTGGAGGGGGTGGAGGAGGAGGTGGGGCACCGCAACTTGTACCACGAGCTGGAGGAGGTGGGGGTGGAACACCACAACCTGTATCAAATGCTGGAGGAGGTGGGGGTGGAACGTTATGATGTCCGCCATATGAAGGAGGAGGTGGTGGGGGTGCATTAAATGATTGAGTTGGTTGTTGGTTGTATGTAGCCTTTTGAGAAGGTTGTGAATTTGACTTAGATTTAAAACCTCCTTTACCAGGGACACGAGCACTTACCCATCCTGTTTTAGTTGGTCTACGAGCGGTTTGAGTTTGTTGAAGAACACGCTCATCAACATTTCCAGTTGTTTTCAATTGGTCTAGTAAATCTGAAGGAAGTTGGCCAGCATCTACCATTTGTTTAATAGTGATATAAAGTTGAGTAACTATTTCCTTGTTTGCTAAATGAGAAGGTTTTAAACGAGCAGATTTTAAAATTTGTTTTAATTCAGTAGAGATACCAGAAAGATTTACATAACTTTGTTTCTTATTTGTCATCAAAGCACGTAGTTCTCTAGGGATATTAGATTTAGACTTTGATAATTTATTAAGCCAAGGCTCATAAGAAATGAACTTATCTCCAGATGACGTCAATGAACTACCAGTAGATTTAAAGAATAAAGCAAATGACCCAATAATAGAACCAAAAGTAGCTCTGTTAGACATAACAGTTACTTGTAAATGACTCATTAAAATTTTTTGTCTTTCTTTTTCTATACGTTTATATTCTTCCATAGCTTCTTTAAAATTAGAAGTAGATGCTGTTTTCTTTTCTGCATTAGATAAGTCTTGATCAAATTTTTTTCTTTCTTTTGATGTACTTGTTGATAACTGTTGTACTTCTTTACTTCTAGCAGTGTATTCTTTTTTAAGAGAGTCTAAAAGCATTAATGTTCCTTGATTAATACTTGTCTGTCTTCCATTATACAAATCACAAAGAATTTCTCTAACAACAGCAATTCCTTTATTGAAATCTCCCATTCCAGTTTCAGCAATTCCATCAAGAGCAGTAATAACTTTTACTGTGACTTGGTTTAAAGCAGTTTCAGTTTCACAGTATTGTTCTAAAGTTTCAATAACTTTTTTTAAATTTGGTAAGACTTTTTTCATGTTGTCTTGTAATGCATTTGTGAATTCA
This sequence comes from Entamoeba nuttalli P19, assembly GCF_000257125.1. Taxonomy (NCBI): domain Eukaryota; phylum Evosea; order Mastigamoebida; family Endamoebidae; genus Entamoeba; species Entamoeba nuttalli. Next base: position 2,078 of record NW_008575663.1, read on the forward strand.
ATCATTTGCTTTTCTTCTTCTTTAGATTTCAAATTAAAGTCATCTTTCTTCTGTGTCATTAGTTTAAATATAATTATTTTGAGATGCACCAATCATTTTTTTGCTTTTCACACTCTTTTTTTATAATACAAAAATTCACAAAACACAACATTTTTCAATTCATTAATAATATTCTTTTCCCTTTTCATTCAGCTATTTTTCCCTATTTTTATGAAAATATTATTTTTATTAAAAATTTATAAAAAATATAATGTAATTTGAATTTATTCCTTCTTAAAGTATTGAAAAGCAACCACTGGTAGTATATATCAAAGTAAAAGAAACAAGAACTGGTTATTCGGTATA
>NW_008575664.1:0-2551 GCF_000257125.1 Entamoeba nuttalli P19
GAAATAAACACTAATTTTTAAAAAAGAAATAAGAAATTAAGAAGATAAGTGTAATTCTAAAGAATCTATATTTATGGGTCTGTTTTGATTTGAACAAAGATTTCATTTTCATCATCACAGAATGGAGTTAATGTAGATTTATGGAATGCTTGAACAGATAATGTTTGGATATTATTCATCACAATGACAATATGTCTGTCAATAATAAATGAAAGGCAAACATAAAAACAAATAACCATGAAAGAAGGCAATGTGACAATCCATGGATTTGTGAGATATGAGATTCCAATAATGGTCAAAACACTGAAACTAATCAGATATAATGAATGTTTATTAAATTTGCTAAGAGAAATTAATATTTTTTTATAGTAACTCCAAATGACTTAATAAACAACAAACAAAGGCAACAAAGAAAAGCAACATAACAAAAAAATTAATGAAGAAATTACCACTATTCCTATAATTCCCAACTTAATAATAACTGATAAAAAGATATGAGGAAGATGAACAAAATTTAATAAAACTAATGAAAGTGTATAATGGAAAAATGAATGTAAAAGATAAGATTGTTGAGTTAAATGAATATTTTCAAACGTTATCTGAAATGGAGAATAAATAATAATTGACTGTTCTATAAAATATTTTCTAAGAGCAATATTTACAACAAATAAAGTGGCAATAAAGGTAATAATAAATATATCAATATTTAATGTTAATCTTTTCATTTTTAAAGACATTAACACTAATTCCACTCCAATAATTTGCCAATTTAACATAAACCCAATACTTATTTGGTGAAGAATAGAATAATAATTAATAATAACAAAACAAATACTGAGAAGAATAAGATTAAATACTATTGTTTTATCACGTTCAATTAAATATGGTTTAAGTGTTGAATTTTCTTGTTGATTAATAATACTTTTGTCGATTCTATTAATCATAGGACTGAATACAATCATTCCTATAACAAGAATTATTGGAATATAAATTAAAATTTTACCTTTTGAGTCAAGATTATGATATAATGTCTTATTATCATTTTTAATTTTTGTAAGAATCGCAATTATGTTTCTGATTTTCTCAATACTTCTTTCCATCTTGTTATTATTATTTTCAAGATACTTTTCTAAGTTATTTATCAGAAAAGAATTAATGACAAAAGGAAAAGAACTATTAATTAATATTCAAAACAAATTAATGTTCAGTTGGTTTTTTAAAAAAAGTACTTCTTTAGAACAACATACTAAGTTTATTTCTAAAACATCTTGGATTGGTGAACTTAATCAACCTATTAATAAAGAATTTATCCAACAATTATTTTATGAAACATTTGATTTTGAGAATTATACAATTTGTAAAACACATGGATCAATTATTGCTGTACTACCTTCAAATTATTTCTATGCACGACTTACTTTTGGAAAAACAAAAGAAAGTGATGTTCTTATTATTGTATTTAATGAAACTGATGATAATCCAATTGTATCACCAATTATTAGAGTATTTGGAGAATCATTAGAGAAGTATGGGTTATTGAAAGGAACAGAACAAAAGATACCAAAACAACTCAAACAACTTAATTTCGTTGAATTTAATCAATTTGCTTTTGATACAAACGTCGAAATTAGTGAAAGTGAACGACGATGTTCTGCTGTTTTAAAGAAAAACACTACTATTATTAAAGTTTCTGAAGTACTATCAAAAATTCTTTCAAAGGAAGGATTTACTGGAGTAAAGAGAAGTACTGGATTACAATTTGAAAAAGAGAAAGAGATTATCATTGCACATGTTGGTAAGAATAACCAAAATGACATTATAATGAATCTACAATGGAACGAAGAAGTTAAAGAATGGATTCAACTAGCAGAAAGTATAGGAAAAGCATTAGCAGAAAAAGGACAATTGGCTATCTTTGAAAAGCTTGAAGTTGAGGTATAATTGTATTGTTTTCTATTTAGTCAGTTATCTTTAATGTAAAACCCCTTTACTAAAAAGAAAGTAATAAAAGCCAAAAACGAAAGAAGATTATATTTCAAAAGAAATCTTGTGAAAGAAGTGAGTAAAATGAGTAATGACAGTATCAACAAAAACAGTATTTGGAAATGGGTAATAAAAGATAACAAAGATAGTAATGAAGTCATTCAAATGATTGATGAAATGATTCAGAAGAATGTATTTGGTACAAGAGAAACAAATGTATGGATTAAAATACCAATTGATCAAGGAACAATCAAAGAAATTGGTAATAGAACATATCTTATTGTTAATAAGGTAATGTTTAATAATTTTAGTGATGAAGAAAAAAAGTTGGTATTATTAAATAACCAAATACAAGAACAGAAACAAGTCATTACAACATTGGTCAATGAATTGGTTAACATGATCAAAGAAGAAAACCAAAGAAAAATTGTTCAAGTTTTAAATCTTGATATAAAAGATGAGTTAAATCCTCAGTCCTCTCATTTACCTGAAGTAAAAGAAGATTACTAACACGTCAATTAATTGAATTAAGTTTATATAACTACAGTTTAAGTATTGTTTTTTTTTT
>NW_008575665.1:0-3085 GCF_000257125.1 Entamoeba nuttalli P19
TGGTACTCCATGTCCATTATAATGAAATAATATTCTGTCTTTCCCAAATCGTTCTCTTGCTCCAATACATGCTTTTTTGACTTTTTCTATTGATGGATCCCATAACCCTTCTGTTGTTACTGTTGGTGTACAATATCTTTGATATTGAATTCCAAGTTGATTTGTAATTTCATATCCTATTTCTCTTTTTTTATGTTCTTTAGTATTAATCCATCCAAATGTATTTGAACTTACTTTAGGTTTTTTATATCCTGGTGGTTCCGTTCCAATATTTAAACAACAACAAATTATAAGATGTGGCGTTCTAACTATTCCTGGTGTTTGAAGATATTGATATTTTTTACTTTTGTGTTGTGGTTCATGAACACCACAAATAGAAATGTATTCTTCATTATTTATTTTCACCTATGTCTTAGTCCTTTCTTTTAATTCTTCTCAATTAAACAAACTCGTTCAAATAAATTACTTTTTGTCATGTCCCACCAATTTGTTAATTTTTTTAGTTCGCTTTTTCTGTTTTTTCTTTTTTTCTTCCTTTTTCCCTTCTTATTTTTCTTCTCTACATTCTATCTTCTCTCTTTTCTTATAATTCATTCATTCTTTTCTATGACTCTTCCCTTGTTATTCTATTTCTACCTTAACTTCATCTTTTCTGAACTTCTTTAATTATTTGGCTTTCTCTCTTTCCATTTTTATTATCTTCTTCACCTCATATGTTTCTTCATTTTTAAAATTTACTTCATCTATCCACTATGTATCTTTCTTCTCTTGTTCAGCTTTTCATTTCTTTTATCAAAACTATTATATATTTTCTGTGACTCTATCAATGCTTCATTAATCTAAAGATTTTGATAAAAACATCATTCTTGTTCTTAGTTCAATACATCTTTCTCATGAATCATATTTTGTTGCTGTTGTCTTGTACCCTTTTATGAGTGTCTCATTAAATCATTTTATCAATAAAAAAGTTCTGGAAGAAGTATTTTTTTGATGCAGTAAACACCATCAAATTGAAAATAAAAAAACTCTTATTCAAAAACGTTTTAGAATCATAATTGATACTACTCAAAATTTGAACAACCATGAATCATTATGATTTTGTTGGTAATTCTATTCTTTAGTAAACCACATAAAATAATACTTAATTACATGAGAATTGATATTGGACTTATTAATAAAATGAAACTTTCTTTTCTTTACAATCTTCTCTCTTATTCTTATGTCTATTTTCTTTGTAAATTAAATTTATTTCTTTATATTTAATATTTTTGTTTTGAAATTATTGTTTATTCTTCTTACTTTATTCCATTATAATGAATGTATAGAAACATAAACATTATTTTATATAATATTATTCTTTGACTATCTAATATTGTTTGGTATTATTTTATTTAATGATATGATGTGTGTGTTTTTTCTTCAAAAACAATTTTATAAAAATATCTGTTGTTATTGTCAAATAATGAACAAATCACTTTTACTATGTTATTAAGATATTAAAAAGGATAATCACTTTAATGTTATGATTCTTATATTTCTATCAAAATTTGTTCTGTTTTAATCGGTATTTTTTTACTTAATACCTATGTGGAATTGAATCTTTATTGAGACACGTTATGAAGTAAATTACTAAATATAAAATTATCTTTATTAGTAGTTATCCAAACTTATTGACCATTTTCTTATTTATGTCTTATGTATTTAGAATTTAATATTGACCAATAATTATATTTTCATTGTTTTTGTACTTTTCATATTTGAATGATTCATAATTAATTTTGTTATATAAGATCAACTAATAGTTTTATAACAACACATTCATAGAAAAAATATTGTGTCTTGTTCTTGATCATTGTTTTATTCATAGAGAAGTGTTGACATATCTTTCGTTTGAAGAATAGCCATATTAAAATTATTATCATTTAATTATATCATTAGACAAATAACTATTATAATCATAGACTATTCTAAATTACTACTTATTTTAATTCTTTATTACTAATAAATGTTGGTTTATTGAAATTATTTTCTTTATCTTTTCATTGTTTTTGAAAGAGTTATTCATTCTGTAAATCTCTATTTATCCTTATTAACAACTATAATAAATCTTTCTAAACTTATTATGCTGTTCATTTATACAACCTTATATATGATATTTCTATTGTTCATACGACTATTCTCAATGAAAATATAAATACTCAACCTTATCCAATTTCATATGTTTGTTTATCACTATTATGCTATTTACATGAATATAAATTATACCATTTCTATTCCTCTCATTTTAACGAGAAGATACTACTATACTTTATTTCTCAGACAAATTTATCATATTTTTCTATGAAAATAAAATTCTCTTCTTTTAAAACAACATCACACACCATATCATGAAAAGATAAAACTTATTAATGAAAAGGATAGTCAATTGATTTATTTTTAATAAATTCATATTAACATTAAATTACTCATTGAATTTCAACTATAACCCAGAAAGAGACAAATAAATGGATTTCTTGATGAGACATATCCCATTAATTCTTTCAAAATAAATGACTTATTAAAGTCTGAACAACTAAGTTATACTGTAAAATTAATTAACACCTTATTATAACTTATAACAATTAAAAATTATGCTTTTCTTCTTATTTCCTCATAGGTTTAATTTCCTGTCTCTACTTATAATATATATGGATGGCTTTGTAATTGTTCAAAAACAAACATCCACAGACTCTTTAATACTTGTATTGTATGTCTTTTTTATCTCATTCACTCAATGAGTCAACTAATATACCCATTCCTATCTTCTTTCTTTTTTAGACACACTTCATAACTGCTAATGTATCATTGATTAATCAGAATGTCTTGAGACTTGTAACATTAAAATCTAACAACCATCCTATTGTCTCACCAACCCAAATCATACAACTACCTCCCAAGATTGTTTGGTCATCATACACAATTAAATACAACTTTATGGTTATCAGCATCTTCTTTTAAGAAAAAATTGTCAAAAGAATTCAGTTGTTATTTCAAACCTCTTACAATTGTTTCTCTGAAAAAGGGTTGACAATAGTCATAAACCCTT
>NW_008575666.1:0-3870 GCF_000257125.1 Entamoeba nuttalli P19
AAATTCAAATGAATAAAAACTGAAAAGTTTTATGTTATCTGATCGTTAAATAAGTAAAAGAGTTAACAAATAAGCGTAGTTGCATTAAATAAAAGAATGTTGTAAAAACAAATTACATGAAAAAAAGGATAAAAATTCTACAAAAAAAGAAAGAATGAAGAGTTTCTTTGTTATAAAATAATCAAATTAATACTTTTCATGGTTTAAAAATTGTTTAAAAAGATAAATCAAAGAAGAAGATAAATGAAATTAAATTAGATGTCTTCAGGAAGTTGACAATATGAATGATAAAGTGGACCAGTTCCTTTTAAGAAGTTTCTTCTTAAACCAAGACATCTTACATAATTTGCACGAACTTCATGACTTTCAGGGTCTGTAATATCTTCTGAACTCCAAAATCTTTCTGCAACAGCAGAGAATCGTTGGAAAACTCTGTCAAAGAAATTTTGTTCATCAACACTTTCATCCCATGAACATGCTTCTCCTCCTAATACATTTTGTTTAGTAGCATAATCTAACTCTTTAATTGGATCATTTCTATACATATCTCTATTTGTCCATACCCACATATGATTTGGATTAGTACAACTATCTGCTACATAATCACTACATAATGGCATTTCCATATCTAAATAATATCCTGCTGACAAAATAACTTTATACCCAGCTGTTGCTGCTTCTTTTAGTAAATTAACATTATTCCATACTTGAACAATAGTCTTTTTATCTGCACTTCCTTTTTGATAAACTTCTTCCCAACAAACTGGTGTTTTACCATTTTTAATAATTTGTTCTTGTGCATATTTATTAAAGTATGCTTCTAATTCTTTTAATGTATTGATTCCTTTCTTGTTCATCCATTCTAATATTGCTGGATATTCTTTTGCTTTTGACCATGCTCCTGTCCAAACTTCATCTCCTCCAAAATGAACATAATCATTTCCAAATACTTCTCCCATTTCTTTCATTAATGCATCAATTATACTAAATGTTTTTTCATTTGCTGGATTTAATGCTAATACATTTTCTCCATATCTCATTGAACTACTAACAATATAATCCCAAATATCTGCAACTACTCCTGGATATCCTGCATTCCATGATGCTGTATGTGCTGGTGTATCAATTTCTGGATATACTATAATTCCTCTTTTAGCTCCATATTGTACTAATTGTTTAATAAAAGATTGTGTTAATACTTTATTTTGGAAAAATGCTCCTTTTTTACTTAATTCAGGATATTCTTTTGATTCAAACATAAATGTTTGTGCATCACTTAAATGAATGTGTAATACGTTTGCCTTAATTGCTGCCATTGCATTAATAATTTTTACAAATGCACTTCTAGAAAATGAATTTCTAGCAACATCAATCATTAATCCTCTCCATTGTAATCTTGGTTTATCTTCTATCATAATTGGTATATGTTTAATAATATATTTCCCTTGATATGGTCTTAACATTTGAATTAATGTTTCTAATCCTAATCTTGCTCCATAAACTGTTGTTGCACTAATTTTAATTCCTTCTTTTGTAACATCTAATGAATAACTTTCATCAATTCCAATTTTAAGTGGTGGATAAATTTCTTCAATGTTATTTCCTGTTAATTCAATATTAACTGTATTTGCTGAATATACAACATTTCCTTTCATTTCTTCTATATCAATTGGGGCAAAAATAGAAACTCTAAAATCTTCAAGATTTCTTTGTCTTTGTAATGGATAAGTAATTGTATGATTAAAATTAAATGTCATAAATGATAAACAATTAGGATCATTTTGACAATTATTTGATAATACCATTTTAATATTTGATGTTGCTTCAACACAATTGTTTGACCCAAATTGAGCATTGACTGTTGTTGGATATGGCATTAAAAGTAATTGGTTTTTCACATTAACACCATTACCAGCAAAACAATATGAAATTAGAAGTAAAAGAACAATCATATTATATTTCTAAGTTTTTTTTTTCTTTTCTTTTAAATCAACTATTCTTTTCTTATAATTACTTATTTATTTCTTGTTGGTTATTTCAATCTTCTTTTTTTATTAATCTTCTGATTACTTCTTTTACTTTTCTTTTCTTCTTGAATTTTTCTTTTTAATCACTTCATACTCTTTGTACATTCTTTTCTCCTTTATTTCCTTTCTTTGTCATTTCACTTTATTTTACTCATTGTACCAAATACTATGCTTCAGTTTTATTTGTTTACCTGTATCTTTAAATATCAATTTTATTCAACTTACTCACTTATTTGTTGTTTTATCAAACCTTAACTCCATAGAGTTTTTGGTCATGAAAAAGTTCAGAAACAAGAAACAACATTTAAATGAGATGACCAAACTAGACTTTTGTAGTGGAGGTATTGAATGAACATGTAAAAAGTTCAACACACAAAACAACAATGACGTTGAACAGTTTGTAGCACAGAAAAGTGAAATGTCAAGTTATGAAAATGTCATCCGTTAAGAAAGTAAAGAGATAATAGTTAATGGAGAAAATGAACAAAACGCACTAACTGTACATAAAATAGCATTTTCAATTGATAATATCACAAAGCACATAAACAAGTAAATTAAGAGTTATCAAATAAAAGGAAATTATCCAAAAAGAAGAGAGATTTTCTATCACATTAATCATTTTAATATAAAACGAAAAATATTACATTAAATCAATCCGAATGAACAATACTTAACCAAATTTAAACATTAAAGGTTTATCAATAAGTTGAAAAGTGATATTACAATAAAAGGAAAGTCATTAATTAAACAAGAAAAAATGAACAATGTCTTTGTCTTAAATGAAAAGTAACATCAATGAATGGTTCAATGAGAATAAAACAAAATTCATCATGACACACGAGTCATAATCATTAATAATGGAATATTACAAATAACCTCATTACACATGATGTTTTATGAATAAATAATTAGAAAATAACATTATAAAGAGTTAAATAGGCAATATATGAAGTGGTTGATTAAAATAATTAACAAGACTATCTTCTCTTATTTCATTTTCTATTTAAAGAAGAGTTGAATAAAAACATCAATTAAATTCATTCAATTGATTGATATACCATGAAAAATAACTATAAACAATAACATTGTTTTGTTAATTATGGTAGAGGTAATTCTCAATTTCAATATAACCATCAAATATTTAACAAAATTGTTAAAACAAAATATATGGAAAATAGTTGTTTGGAATAAACCAACTCAAAAACATTAAATATTAATCCAGTAATAAGACAATAAAACACAATAATGTCATTCAAATAAACAATTAGAAGTTATGAAATATTCAATAAACATAAAACAACAGAAATGTCTAAAAAAATTTTTAAGAATATATTAAATTAATGTAGCATCATAATACAATAACATAAGTAATAAAAAATTAAACTCATTTTATTAAGAAAAACTTGAATTAATTTCATTAGAAATTATAACACTAATTGTAATAATGATACTACTATTCACCAGATAATATAAGTATATATTTCACTTTTTATTATACTTAATGATAGGTTATTCTATTTCCAAATAACTCTCTATTTATTTTTTTAGTGAAGAAGCGTTGTATTTTGAATATTCATTATAATAATATGTATTGTCTGAAACAACACTTCAAAAATATTTCATTTATTTTTGAGTTATTCATTCTTTTAGTTGTTGTTGACTATTTCAATTCATATCATTCTTATTATACAAACATATCTATAATTTTATTCTGTATTTCTTCAATGTTTAAACAAAAAGTATTCAACTACAATTTTAACAATTTTGAATATTTTAATTCATGCTCTATTGCACAATAATTATAATAGAATATATTCACTATTCAAAACGTCATGACAAAAAA
>NW_008575667.1:0-214 GCF_000257125.1 Entamoeba nuttalli P19
CATTTCATTAATTTATTAATATTTATTATTTATTAATTTGAAAATGCAACAATGATTCATTTCTTTCTTATTTCTTTTCTTGTTATTTATTTTATATTTATTTAACAACATTATTATCAAAACAATACATTACAGGAAACACACTACAATATATATAATCAAATATCCAAAGAAGAAGAAAATTATATCAATAAACAAATATAAATGATAGAAG
>NW_008575668.1:0-1446 GCF_000257125.1 Entamoeba nuttalli P19
AATAATTCCATTTGTTATGTTAATGCTTTTTGTATTCTTGTATGTGACTTCTTTTTCTCCACATCTTCCTTTTATTTCACTTTCGATATTTTGTCCTTCTTTAATTTCTTCGTTACATTGAATATAACATGTTGTCATTCCATAAAAATTACTAATTTCTTTTGGTGTTATCTCTCCTTTAATATTCCATTCAACTGTACATTCATTAATAGATGGAATAAGAATACGCTCAGTGATTTTTGAAACTTCTTTCTTCAATACATTTGGATTTTTAGAAATGGCTGAAATTCCATTTCCAATTCGACCTATATTTCTAATTAATTCTACATCACAACTTCTTCCTAATCCAACTCCATGTAATGAATTCTTTTTTGAAAGAGTTCTAATGTATTCAATTGTACTTGTCTTATTATCAACATATCCATCAGTTAATAAAATTATATGACACTTCTCTGTATTACTATCAATCAATGCTTTCAGCGGTGCATGCATATTTGTTCCTCCATAATTTGCTTCAAAATGTGAAACAGTTTCTGATGCAAACTTTAATGTATCTTCATTATATTCTGCCATTTCTTTAAACATAAAGTCATATGTACTTCCAAATGAAATAATTTGAAATTTCGAGTTTAGTGGTAATTGTCTTAAGAATAATTGTAACATATCTCTTAATGCTTTGATTCCTTCTCCATACATACTTCCACTTCTATCACAAATGAAGACAATATTAATATTTCCTTCTTTTTCTTTATTGATGAATGTGGATGAAATTACAACTTCATCTGTATCTTCGTCTTTCATTCCAAGTATTAAATCTCCATTTAATGGAATATTAACTTCCTCTTCTCCACTTAATACCCCTTTAAAACTGAATGTTGAACTTCCTGTAACTTTGATTGAATATGGGATTTGTTGTTTTTCGTCTGATTCAATCAAGTTAGGAATCTTCATTACTAATTCGTCATCTTGAATCTCCATATGAGTTAGATATTCAATACTAAATGTTACTTCACTATGTTTATTGATTAGTCCAAGTGTAATACTGAATGTTGTATCATCAACTTGTTCCATTACAGCTGAACTATATCCATTTGTTGTTGCATCACTTTGTTCAATTTTAGCTTGTTCTTTTTCTTTTAGTTCTGACTCAAAATCTCCATTATCTGTTTTGAATGAATATCCAGTAACAGCTGATTCATCATCCAATGTCATAGTGATACTAACATTACAATCATCATTAGAATCATTCAGTATTGAGTGAATGGCTTTAACTTTAGCATTGTTACCAACAGTTTCCACTTCAAAATTAACTTCAGTCAGTCGAACTTGTTTTTCTTGAGAAACAACTCTTCCAAAAAATAACATTGATTTGATGGATATAAGTTCTGCAATTTGTCATTTTATATCAGTTTCAATGAGGTTTTTAATAATGAAAAATTCATTTTG
>NW_008575669.1:0-665 GCF_000257125.1 Entamoeba nuttalli P19
CATGACTATGAGACAAGGGAAGATGAAAGTAAGAGTTAATCGACAAGTTAGTTTTGTACGTCATGTTAATGAAGCTGAATAAATATTGAAGAAGAGTTAAAATATTAATTCAATCGTATTTCATTCAAATAATGTTTTATTTCAATACTCTAACAACGTTATTCTTCAAAATAACAAGTTATTGAATGTTAGTACAGAATAATCAAACTTTGATGCTGTAGTTTCCATAAACACCCAAGTCTAATCATTGTTTAAATAGTTACACTCTCTTCTGATTTTAAATTAAGAATGTGACTTAGAGCAATAAAGTAATGGTATTTTAAATATGAAAAAAAAACAATTATTCAATAAGTATGTATAAAATAATAACGATTTAATGAGAAATTCACAAACATAAGTGTCATATGAAGAGATAATAGAAGTGGTAAAATAATTAAAGAGAATATTTAAATCAATGATGATATTTGTTTATATCCCTTTCATTCTTTTAATTTATAAATAGTGAACAAATCAAAAACATGATACTTTGAAATAATATTTCAATAGTAATGAATTAAAACAATTACAATGTTATGTTACAAATGTTTATGTAAAAAAAGATTAATTTTATGAATAATTTCATTGAATATTCTTCTAATTGGTTATTGACTTATTTTATTAAATAA
>NW_008575670.1:0-329 GCF_000257125.1 Entamoeba nuttalli P19
TGGTGTTTTTATCATAATACAACAATTAAATCTAATACATCTGAATATTGTCCATTTGGTAAATTAATTGGTAAATTCAAAACATTAAGACAATTTTGTCAAATATGGAATATACTTTCAAACTCTAAACAACATTATATTAATCATCAAATTCAAATATTTGTTAATGGTGTAACTCATGAATTTAATGAAGAAAATGTAGAAGGAGGAAAATTTACAGTTGAAATTGAAAAAGAATATAAAGATGGATTATTTCAATTAATTATTGATGGAGTTATTTGTAAAACAATGAAACATTCATTTTTAATTGTTTGTAAATGAAAAAAAAA
>NW_008575671.1:0-1089 GCF_000257125.1 Entamoeba nuttalli P19
GAAGGAACAGAAAGAGTAAGTGGTGGAGGTAGTTCAACAAACCAGAAAGTGCCAAGTGAACAAAACAGTGCTGAAACTGGTGCAACTTCAGAACCAGGAAGTGCACCAACAGGCAAGGGAGGAAAAGGTAGTGAAGCAGAACATACAGTAGAGTTAGGAACGTCAGGACAAGGAGGCAGTGGAACGACAAGTGAAGAAAGTAAAGTATCTGAAAAAACTGACAAGAAGAATCAAGAAAGTGGTGGATCACAGAATGTGGGACAAGAAGGACAAGGACAAAAAGAAAATGGAGAGACTGGTGGAAACACTGATAAAGGAAGTAGTGGAACAAGTAGTTCTCAAACACAAGAGCAAAATAGTCAAAACAGTAACGGTAAAGGAGAGATGGGTGACTCTGACTCATCAGGGAAAAGTGAAAAAGAAGGACAAGCAAGCAGTAGTGAAAAAGGAGGCTCTGGGCAAGAGGCAGGTAAAGAACAAAAAGAGCAAGCAGGAAATGAAGGAACAACTGGTGAAGGAAAAAAAGAAAGTGACAATGGAGTAGCTGGTGAAGGACAAAAAGAGAATGAGAATAAAGGAAGTGTTGATGATAATAAAAGTGATAGTAAAGGAGGAGATGGAGACAAAGGAAATGATGGGGCAGCTGGAAACCAAGCAAAGGATAACAAAGGAACTGAAGGACAAACAGATAACAATGAACAAAAAAATAATGATCAACAAAATGAGCAAAATAATACAAAAGTAGATAATAACGAAGAGCATAAAGATAATAAAACAACGAATACTTCTGAAAGCAAATCAGACAATAAAATAGATGTTGACTCAACTAGTCATACAAATCTTGATTCTTCTTCTTCTGTATTTCTTATTCTTTCTATTATACTCACATTTTTATTCTTTTAATTGATTATATTTCTCTTTATTTTTTATTAGAATTTGTTAGTTATGTTTTATTTAACTTTATTACACTATCACTTTGTATAGTATATCTTTGTTGATTATTTTCTTTTCTTGTTCGATTGTTGAGTTTTCTTCATATTCTTCTGATAATTATAATCTTGTTAATTTATCATTAATTAACTAAGTTTT
>NW_008575672.1:0-10232 GCF_000257125.1 Entamoeba nuttalli P19
TTGAAATTCTGGTGAAATTCTCTTTTTCTTCTCCGAGATAATAACAGTAGTAGTCTCGTTATTCAAACTAACTGGTACAAACGCACTTTTAGTATTTGGTTTGTTCATACAAACATGACCCTCATCGCACATCAGTTGGTTCTTTAATTTAACTATTTGTTTAATCCTGTTTATTTGGTTCAACGTGGTCAATTAATTCTTTTTTAAGCAATTTTTTATATTTTATTAATTTTATTATAATTTATAGTTTTTTTACTATTATTTTATTATTCTTTTTCATGTTGGTTTTTTATTTTTTTTTTCTTTCTTTTCATGAAGGGATTTCGCATTTCTTCTTCATTTATTCAAAGAAGAAAAAAGAAAGTTCTTCCTATAAATTTCCATCTATTAATACTTAATTAATTGTTTTATTTTTATTTTTTATCTTGGATTTAAGGGTTTTTAAGATTTATTTTATTTTTACAAATGTTTTCTCAATAATTATTTCATTATAATTCATCTTTTTTATTAAACTATTTAATTTATTTTCATTAAACTATAATTTACTATTTTTGTTCAAATGAATTCAACTCATATTTCTTTTTTAATTCTTCTAATTCTTTAGTAAGTTCTTTGATTTTTTCATCTTTTTGTTGAAGTTCTTTAACAAGTATAATATTTTTAATATCTTCATTTTCATCTTTTCCTTCAATAATTCTAACAATATCTTTTTTCATTCCCTCAAATTGTTTAGAGAAGTCCTCAAGAATATTTCTTAACTTTTTCATTTCCATCTTTTCTTCTTCATTTTTTCCTTCTCCAGTAATTTCTGTAAATCCTGTTTCTTTAAGAACAATATTTCTATTATAAACACTTTCAATAACAATATTTCTTATACAAACAACTTCCATCTCATTAAATTGTTTTTTTTCTTTATTATTTCTTTTAATCATTGCCATTTTCATTGACCCATCACTTATATATAAATACTCTTCTTCAATTTTTAATATACAACAAATAATATCTACTTCTTCTCCTTCTTTCATTTCACATATATCTAATAATTCTACTACTTTTCTTTCTTCAAATTCTTTTGGTAATTCAATATCTCCATTCATTTTTTTAATATTACAATTCCAAGTACTTTCTATACTTATTTTTCCTCCAATTCTTTTTCCTTTAAATGAGAAAAATTCATACCATTTCTTTTCTTCAAATTTAGTACAATCTTCTTGTCCATCATTCCATATACTTACAATAATTTTTTTACTTCTTCCTTCTTTTTTCATCCCATCAAGTATTTTAATACTTCTAATACTATTAAATTCTAATATTTTCATTCCTTCTTCTTTAAATTGATATAATTCTTCTTCACTAGCTCCTTCTCTTTTTTTTCTTTCAAACTCTTTTTCTAATTCTTTCATTCTTTTATTTCTTTCATTTATATATTCTTTTTCTCCAATAACTCCTTTTTCATTTTTAAATTTATATTTCATTGGATATACTCGTTCTACACATCCTCTAATACATGGAATAATTCCATCTCTAACACTATCAATTTGTATTAACATAAATTTACATTTTGTTCTTCCAAGTTTTTCATTTCTTTCTCCTCTTCTAATACAATTAATATTTGTTTTAAATATTAATTCTTTTCCTTCCCAAGGTTCTCGTTCATTCCAATCTTCAGTTTTTTCTAAACAACAAATTCTTAATTTTTGTCCAATATATATTTTTTTTTGTTTTATTAATTCATTTATTCCTTGATCAATTTGTATTTGAATTGTATACCATCCATCACTCATTAAAAGTAATGGATATTCCTTTGTTAATTCTTTTGAATTAATATTTGCAACTACTCCAATATGACAATATCCACAATTTTCATCTTTATTATAAATTTGTCTATAAAATGATCGTTTTGGTTTTCTTTCAAATATCCATCGTTGTTCAATTTCTTTTTTAATTCCATTTACTGTTATTTCAAATTCTATATTTCGATTATGAAAATAATACCCACTTTGTTTCCATATAACATGTTGAAGATGTGTCTTTAACCATTTTTCATTTTCATATTTAAGAATTATTCCTTTCCACTGTTCAAGACTTAATGTTACTTTTTTTCTTTCTTTCTTACGGTCATCAATAATTGGTATTTGTAATGCATTTTCATATGAAGGTATTGGACACGAAATTTCCTCATTAATATCTTCTTTAAATGTGTCTAAATATTTTGAAAGAAAACTAACTTGATCAAAAGAACTTTGAGGAATTGGTTTTACTTCTACAGAAGTTGTTTTAAGAATAGATTTATGTGGTACAAGAAACCTTCTTTTACTTTCTAATAATGGTGTAATTGCTTTTCTTTTAAGTGGAGTTGGATATTTAATTGGTTGTTGATGTAAAATTGATTGTCTCTTACTTCCTTTTAAAATGCTTTTATTTTCTTTTTTTTCATTTTCATCCATTTCTTTAATAATAATAGTTATTGTGTCTTGTGATAATTGTGTTGCTTGAGTTTCAATTGGTTTTGTTGGGGAGATATTACTCATTGTCAATGATTGGTCTTTTTCTTTGTCAATTACAGAAGGTTCTTCTTCCATGTTTTTATTAGATTCTTCATCTTCATATTGACTTTGTGTAAAAATTTTCTTTTTTGATTCAAGTAATTCAGACTCAGTTAGTTTAGGAAGTGCCTTTCCTCCTCCAGTAGTAAAGAAGTTCATTTAATCTAAATTTTTTGAGATACTTTTAATGAATAGCTTTCTTTAAATTCCTCAATGAATAATAATAAAATTTAACTTTATTTTTAACTATAATTTAATAAAAAAGAAGATGAAGAGAAGAAAAAATTGATTCATTTTGGGATAGGTTCATTCTTGAGAAAATCAGTAAGCACTGATGGCTGTGAGATATGCATAAATTCTTGGAGGATTAAGTCTGCGTCAAAAATAATATCAACACCAATTTCTGGACCAAGACTTTGGAAGAGAACAAACAAATCATCAAAGTCCATTTGATTATCAATGATGTCATCTGCATATTCTTTAATTAAAGCAACAACAAGAAAATAATAGAATTTTGAAGTAGGAAATGCAAAGATAGAATCCCATATTCTTAATAAATAATTATCTGAAATATATCGTTTAAATAATAGTACAATCCATTTATAAGCAAAAACATTATTACTGTCATGTTCTTTTAAATATTTACCTAATGCAGGATTTACTAAAGAAATAATTGGGTCTAATTTATTTAACAATTTGTATAAATAATTTGCATTAGAACAATAAAATCCTTGTAACATAGTCATAACTGATTGAAACAACCAAAATAATGATGATTCTTTTGTAGTAATTCTCATTAATACAGCAACTATATCATTCATTCCTTGTCCATATCCTATTTTCATATTAAACATTGAACTACTCATTAATACATTTGTTAATGTTTTTAAATTTTGACACCCATCTTTTTCAAATTTAGTATCTTCCCTATCTGTTCGAATTACATCCTTTTTTATTTGTTCTTCCATTTTAGCAAATTCATCCCAATTTTCTTTCATTTCTGGAATAACATTAGTCCATGTTTGTTTGATTTTTTCATAATCATTAGCCCTTTTTTCATCCCATTCCATTCTTTCCTTTTGTGTATTTTTACCTTCATAATATCCTAAACATAATTTCCATACAAATTCTCTAACATCATCATCACAACCCCTATACAATAATACTTTTCTTATAACATTCATATTCGAACTACTAATATATCCACTATCATCCATTAATGTTTTTAACAAAGTTTTACTAACTGGTTGCATTGTGTCAATATGTTCTTGAGCAATTAATGTTTTCCTTTTTTCAACTAATAAAGGATTAATTAAACGTGAATATGCTTTTTGATGATATTTTGCAATATCACCTTTTAACTCGGATTTATAGCTTACAATATATCTATTTTTATGTGTTTCATCTTTTTGGATTTCACATAATGAGTTTTGACTGATTGTATTAAAGAAACTTTCGTATTGTTCTTTATGATTCTTTCCTCCAAACTCATATTGAGGTACTTTTAATGGAACTAATCGTTGTTGCATTTCAAATGTGATTGTAGTTGTTGTTTTTGTTTGGATATAACTAAAAGCAATAATTTCTCTAAATGGAAAAGTAATTTTGTAATCTTGGATATTAGTAACAGTAGTATCTCTTGTGATAAAACTCTTTAATGATGTATTTGTACGAACTTCCATTGGTAAATAACTTATAAATAATTGTTTCCTTTTCTATTATTTTAATAAATAACTCTTCTACAATAAGATATAATCAGTGAATAATAATATTCTAAAAAGAAACAAACTTTAAATAAACAAAGTGCTCCATATATCTTTTTATTACCTTGAACATTAACAAAAACACTATCAAATAATCCCATATCTTTAAGTTCATCACTATCCATATCTTCTTCTTTTGTATCCTCATTCAAATCAATAGACTCAGTTGAAGTACTTTCTTGGGTTTTATGTTTCTTTTGGAAAATAATAATTTCATCTCCATTATCAACTGGTGTTCCGCTCATTGATATTAAGAACTGATTATTTCTCTTCTCTTTTTTTGTTTTCTTTTTTTACCCAAACTAAAAACAAAATAACAAAAATTATTAAAATAACAAATTATTTGCTTCTAACTATTAGAATCAACCAAATCATTTTTCACAACTTTAGAACGTAAACTAAACCTTACTAATTTCTTTTTTATTCTTTTTGTTATGTCATTGTATTTTTATGTTATTGAATTAACATTAGTAGCATACTTAATATACTTAATAATAAATTAACTTTTATATTCTAACGTATTTCAATAATAATGATAGAATCAATACGTTAAAACCTCTTTGTAGTTATTTTGTTCAAAAGATTTATTCTATGATTTAATGTGTAGAATCAAAAACAACATTCTTACCTTGTTGAAAATATAAAATAACAAAAAAAATATATAAATGAAATATATAAAACAAAAAATGAAAATTCATCACCATTTCTGCATTATTTAGAAAATTCAGTAGGAAGTACGAATTTAGTAGAATTTCCATGTTCAACAGTAGTAGCACCAGCCCATGGGACAACCATCCATTCAACTGTTAACTCAACTTCTTTTCCAAGTAAACTATTATGGGAACTAACTAAAGGATATTCAATTCTTTCATTTGTTAAATGTAAATGTGCTTTTTCTTTCTTTTTGATCATAGTGTCCCAAACAGTTGCTGTGTTATATGGCTATTAATCAATAACAAAAGTGTTTATTTAAGTGAAGATTTAAAAACAAACAATATTATTATTTGTAAAGGATGCTTTGACCCAAACAAAAATCATTTTTGTGTTCCAATTGAATGATGGTGTAAAGTCAACATCTAAATCTATTGTAAAGTCAGAATAAGAACCCTTTTTAAATGCCTTACTAAGGTGTTAATTTTAAAGTAAAAGAAACAGAAGTATTATAATAAAATATTAAAACAAACACAGTATTCGTTGTATTATGTGATACTGAAGTTATAGGAGGAACATATAGTATCAATGATGTTAAATATAATAAGAAAACTGCTACACCTAGCCATTGAAAAGCAAAATAACTAATATTATACATACGTTCCAAAGTATGATACATTATACAATCTCAAATTAATTATATTTAAGATTTTTTTCTTTTACTTTTTCATATATTTTATTTTTAAATAAC
This sequence comes from Entamoeba nuttalli P19, assembly GCF_000257125.1. Lineage (NCBI taxonomy): Eukaryota > Evosea > Mastigamoebida > Endamoebidae > Entamoeba > Entamoeba nuttalli. The sequence continues at coordinate 5,712 of NW_008575672.1, forward strand.
AATAAATTAATTAATTCTGTTATTAAAAACTGAACGGTTGAAATGAAAATAGTTAATTAAGAATTATGTCTCATCTTAATGACAAACATTCTCACTAAGCCATATAAATGCTTCAGTCAACCCTTCATTATTTGTTGCAGAAACGGATTTAACCAAATACTTCAATTGAACCATCTCAAGTTTTAGTAATTTTGTTAGTTCATCCTCATTAACTGCCCCTTCAATATCTTTTTTATTACCAAGAATTAACAAAGCACAATCTTTGAGTAATTCGTTTTTGCACATTTTTCTTAAAACATCACCAGATTCTTCTATTCGTTCTTTATCAGAAGAGTCAACTACAAATACAATTCCTTGTGTTCCTTCATAATAATGTCTCCATAAAGGTCGAATTTTACTTTGACCTCCAAGGTCTATTACTGAAAAATTAATATTGTTTATTTTTATTGACTCTACATTGACTCCAATTGTTGGTATTGTTGTAACAGTCTCTCCAAGTCTTAATTGGTATAAAATAGTAGTTTTACCAGCATTATCTAGACCAACCATAGTAATATTTATTTCTTTTGTACTAAATAATTTACTAAACCAACCTCCCATATTTTATGATACTCTTTGATCTTTTATTTCTCCTTTAAATAATCATAATCCCTCATATTTATTTAATGTTATATATAACATTTCATAATTTATTGAGTGAAATAAAAAAAGAATAACAAGATCACTTCACAAAAATAGACTAAAAGGAGGTTCAAAAAAAGGTTTGAAAAAATATTAGAAGTCAAAAAAAGAAAAAAGAATAAAATAAAGAGCAACAAGGGAACCCTGGAATTAATAGATCTATTTGAAGGTATGGACAAACAGTCTAAACGAGGACATTCAAAAGTTAATCCATTAGTAATTTTTGGGAACCAAGAGGGATTAGTTCTTGAGAATGAAGATACAAAATATAGAATATCAAAAATTGTTGGTAGTGGGGCTTTTGGTATTGTTGCATTTGCCGTTGATTTAAATACAAACGAAGTTGTTGCAATTAAAAGAGTAATTCAAGATCGTAGATATAAAGTTTGTTATAATTATGTCAGAATAACAATAAAATGAGATTCAATCATTGGAGAAATGACAAATAATGATAAGTCTTCTCATTTTGGAATATAAAAGGAAAATTTTATTGTCAATTCCGAAAAGAGAAAAATTAAATTTTGTTATTTTTCTATTTTTATAAAATCAATTATTAGACCCTCATTTCTTAAAGCAATATTTTCAATATTATAAAAAAAAGAATGAGAATATTAATTATTTAGAATCGTGAATTGCAAATGATGGAAATGCTTAAGCATCAAAATGTGTTGGAATTAAAAAATTATTTCTATAGTAAAGTTTCATGTGTTTGTTATTGTTATTAAATATTATTTGTGTCTCCACGTTATCCTATATTGAAGGATTAAATAGAAGGAGTAATTTTTAAGAGAAAAAATGAATATGACATTTACTTTAAATAGACAGAAGACTTATGTTTAAATGTTGTAATGGATTATTTCCCACAAAATTTACACCAATTAATGCATGATTATCGAAGAAGATTACCTATTGGATATACAAGACTATTTTCATATGAATTAGCTAGGGCTCTTGGATATATTCATTCATTTGGAATGTGTCATAGAGACATTAAACCACAAAATATAATGGTTAATAGAGATACTGGTGATTTAAAATTATGTGACTTTGGAAGTGCTAAATTATTAACTCCTGATGAATCAAATATATCTTATATATGTTCTCGTTATTATAGAGCACCAGAATTAATTTTTGGAGCTACTAGATATAGTACTGCGGTTGATGTCTGGTCATTTGGATGTGTTGTTGCTGAAATGATAGTTGGTCAACCATTCTTCCAAGGGGAAAGTGCTTCAGATCAAATTACTCGTATTATGAAAATATTAGGGTCTCCAACTGTGGATGAAGTTAAAGCAATGAACAATGAAAGTCCATATACAAGAGTCCCACATGTTGGTGGTGTTGGAATTGAAGCTGCTCTTCGTTTCATGAACCCACCATTTACAGCTGTATTAATGTTAATTAAAGTAATGCAATATACTCCAGAAAAGAGACCAACTGCAGTTCAATTAATTACTGATAATTTCCATAAAGATTTGTTTACTGAAGGGTTGTTATTACCTAACGGTAATCCACTACCTATTCTAACTAATTATGATGAAAATGAATGGAAAAGAGGAGAAGAAAAAGGAGTTAAAGCTAAAATGGAAAATTTTGTTGAGATGGAGAAAAAGAGAATAAACTCACAACAAGCAGTTGCTCCAGTTACAAAACCAAGTGAAGAAAATGCTTAGAAATAATCCATTGTTTAACACTATTTTTTTATTAAATTTTATTTATTAAGAAATAAGTAATAATAAAATTATAATAAAGAAAACAAAAGAAAAAGATATGAAGGAAAACAAATAAATTTTATTTTGTAATTAAAGGACCAGTTATTGAAGGAGTAAAAGCTGATTTTCCATATCCATTTAATCCTAAATTTTCTAAATGTCTTTTTTTCATTATTTTATATCCATCATTAGTAAAATAATTTCCACCATAAACTTCTAATTCATGGTCTGCTGGTTGATTAGTAGAAGGTGCTTTTGTTGGTTCACTGTACATGTCTTCAAAATGAGGGGAATTATTTCTTGTTTTTAGGTAATTAGAAAACATTGATTGACGACGTTGTTCTAATCCCATAATTTTTTGAATATAATTGTGATAAGCATCTTGAGTCATTTGTTGGTTTGCCATATTTTGATACATTTGATTTAACATTGGTTTTTGAGAATCATAAATTTGTTTATTTTGTTGATTTAACATATTTCTAATATCATTTTTATGTTGAGCTGTTAATTTAGCTTGATTAATTTTTTTTTGTGGAATATTCACTGATTGAACTGGCATAGGGAATGATGTGTCATGTGGTCCTTTAATTGATTCAGGTGAAAATTGAGAGAAGTGTGATGCTAAAATATTAAAATATTTTCCTATTTCCATATTTCTTAGTCGTGCATTACATCCAGTTTCTGTTGAACATTCATCTGCTTTAATTGTTAATCCACAACCTTCAGGTGGTTCTTCTGGAATAGTAACTGTTTCTGGTGCAGGATCTTCTAATGATTTCATTTTTTTCCCTTGTGGTAATAATCCAATAGCAATTTTTGGTCTAAAGAATGCAGCGACTGTATTAAAATAAGGAACTAATTGACTCAGTTTTTCTTGAACATTACATCCTTCAGCTTCTCTACATCCATTCCACGTTACTTGAAGTCCAATTGGTGGTTGAGCTGGAAAGATAATTTCTTTTGGTAATCTCATAGCATTTAGTAGTGTAACGAAGATTAAAATTAATAAAATCATTGATTTTGTTTTTTATCCTAAAAATTATGATTTTTCCAGTTTTTTGTTATTTTTTTTTAAGATTTTTAATTTTTTTTAATAAAAAAGTTATATATAACAAATAAAAAATAAATTATTTTATTGTAATTCAATTGGTTCGAAAGGCAAAACGAATTTATTATTAGTAAGTAACGATTTAGTAGTTTCAGAGTTCCAATTTTCACCTGAATACTTATTGAGATGAATAGTCAATGCGTTTTTATTTTTAGAGCAAATAATTTTAGCACAACATAAAAGAAGATCAGAAGTTTTCTTTTGCAAGTCAAGCATTAAATCATCTGGTTTTGGATGGTTAGCAAATTCAAAAAATTCTCTTTTATATGTCTCTTCATATGTTTCACTAAATACTTCAGAGTCATAACCAAATACAATATTATCAACAATAACTTCTTGTATATAAGTAGATGAGTCTCTAGCATACTCTATTGTTACTTTACATTTTCTTCCTTCTAAATCAACAAAAATTTCTGAGGGATTTTTACCTATTCTAACATCAATTACTTTAATATTATCTAATAAAAAGACAGCCATATGAAGATCATGACACATAGCACAATACAACCATTCTAAAGAGTCATTATCAGATGCACCAGTATCTTTACTAACAATTCTAATTCTTGGAGTTTTCCCTTCAAACAACAATTTTTGAATTGTAAGTTTAGCATTAATAAAATGAGTGTCAAAATATCTATGATATCCCATTCGAATATTTGGAAGTAAGTCATATCCTAAAATAGGTTTTTCACATAAAATTGGTGTATTTGGTGGAAACATACGAATAACAGGATTATGAAGTTCATATGGAAGAGCAATATATACACGATTATATAATTCTTGATGTGTCGCATAATAATTGATTTTATTAAAGTCTTTACTTCTCAAAATATCAATAATATGGAACCCTAATGGTTTAATAATATTTTCAGTGATATATGTTCCAAATGTTCCTTGTCCAATAATAAGAATCTTTATCTCTTCCATTTTGTTTTGTTTTTCTTTTTTAGTTCTTTTTTGTTTTATCTTTTTATTTTCTTTTGAAAATACTGTTTTTTAATAATTCTTCTTTTGATGCAT
>NW_008575673.1:0-4047 GCF_000257125.1 Entamoeba nuttalli P19
TTATGGAGACTATTCTGATAATAAATGTGTCTACTTTGGAGAAGGATGGAAATGTAATGATGATTTTCGAGTAAATCCTAACAAGTTTACATTTAAATCGGATTGTTGTGGAAATGGATTACCATACATGAGTGTTTTAATCAATGAAGCTGCTTCAACAGAATTTAGTTTTGAGGCAGACGCCTCTATTAAACATTTATTTGTGAGACCTGCTTGGGATCAAGGAAAATACACTCAATTTGACCTTCAAAACTATAAATCATTACTATATATTATTGTCGAAAGGAAGGACTGTTTTGGTGATGAGGTGACTCAAGAAAATCTTTGGATTTATGATAAACCTGCAATATTTCACACTACATTATGTTCTAAGACTTATATAACATGGAAAATGGAAGATCGTCCATACTTGTATTTGTACCAAAATAAGAATGACAAAGAGAAAAAAGAAATATGGGTAGAAGAGATATATAAAGAAGGATGTTGGTATGCATTTAATACTAATGGACAACAAAAAGTTCCAGATAATATTAAAAATGGAGTGCTCAAAGAAGTATCAAACATTCAGGAGTTTAGAAGATATGTTATTTGTAAAGGACAAACAGAGCCACAGCCTGACTCATCTTGTAAAATTACAACAGGGTCAACAGATGTACAAATTTCAAGATTAACAATCAATTATCCTGATTGTTTGTACAATGGATCATTATATACATTAACAGTGCCTAATAAGTATACTATAATTCGTTTCTTAAACGATTATGGATTGGAGTGGAATGGTATAGATTTTGAGACAAGAACAAATCCACTTAAGATTATCATTTCAGAAACAAATATTCTTAAAGTCAGTGGCTCTTCTGTAACTCTTCCAAATCAACCGATACACGTAGATGGTTATATCTCATTTAAAACTTTAATATTATCAAATGTTGAAACAGGGAATCATTATTTTCAAGAATTATCAGCTGAAAGAATTGACTATTCATCTATCACTACAGATAAAGTGTTGTTTATTGGTAAAGAATTAAAATCAAGCAATGAAAATATTAAAAGTGTAAGTTGTGGGAGTTCTAATAGATTTGTTAAAGCAGAGTCTCAAATCCAATGTGGTTGTGTATATTCTGATGGATATGATGTTGATGATTGTTCAGAAATAAGTTCAACAGCAGATGCATTAAGTAAAGAATCAATTATATTAACAATCAAATCAGGTTCTTTCAAAGAGTCAGACTCTTATTGGTACTCAATAAATTATGAACCAGATGGTGGTCAATTTTCTGGAACTCTTATGGCTTCAAATTGTCAGATTGGAGGTTCAATATCTCTGGTTGGGAAATTAAAATGTACTAAGCTTATTCTTCAATCAGACACTACTATTGCAATTACACATTCAGGAGTATTAGATGTATCAACACTAGAAACAAATACAAATAAAATTAGTATCACAACACAGAGTGAAAATAGTCTTATCATTGGTTCAATCACAACATCATCAGAAGTTAATATTATAGGTGTTCTAAGTGAATTAAAGAAATTAACAGTCAGCCAAAATGCAAAAATTATGTTTTCATCTGTTATTACAATTGATAGCATTTATGTAGACTCATCAATACAAACAAATACAGACTATACAATTATTAACCAATATAAAACAACAATTAATGAACTTATTACAACAACAAAGCTAAGCCTCAAAATTTCTAATCTTATATTTGGTCCAAATATAAAATCTATTTATATTAATAAATTAACAACCGAAAAATCATTGACTTTGAGCAACTCAGTGACAACGTTAGTTATTGACTCTATTGACATTAAATTTAACCTATCTAGCTTCTTTATTATTACAGATAAAAGTGAAAATGAATTAAAAGTAACAATTAATTCAGCATCTGGTGAAGAAGAACCGTTTTACTTAATGTCATTGAAAGAACGAAAAGTAACATTTACTAATTCAATGACAACAATGTGTGATAAACAGATAGCAATATTTGGAACTGTTGATGATGGATTATGTGAAAAAATGGGATATGGAAAAAAAACATGCTATAAGAGAGATGAAAGTCAATACTATTATGAGAGTGAGTCATCTTCATTTTTTGATTATTCATGTCCAGGACATAAATCTCAATATGTTACATCAACGTTATATATATCAGCACCAACAATTAACATTGGTAATGATGAATATTATTCTAATATATTTGTAGTTTCCCCAACAACAATAACTGTTTCAAATTATGAGTTGCCATTAACTCTTCAAGCAAATATTGTGATTGCTGGTAATAAGAATTCAATATTAGTTAAAACTAATGGTAAATACACGATTAATACCAAAGGTGAAAATAATCAGAATTTAATTATTGCTGATACGTCTTCTTGTGGAATTAATGATTCATCAAGTCTAATAGAAGCTGATGGAATTTGCACTATTGGTTATTCAACACCAACTGGAATAGAGTGTAAGAAGTGTAGGTATGGATTTAATTCTGATGGAAGTTGTATTGTTGCGTCATCAACAGATGTTCATAACTGTATAATTATTTCTCCTAATAGTAAGTACTGTTTAAGGTGTAACACTGGGTTTTATATAAACAATGGGAGTTGTCTTCCTTGTGAGCAAAATTGTCTAACATGTGATTCAAGTCAATGCTTTATTTGTGAAGACAATTACATAAATGATAAATCAGATAAAAAAAAATGTATTCAAAATTTTACAGTATGTTCTTTCTCAAAGAATAATATTTGTTTGAAATGTCCTCAAGGGAAAATGATAGACAATGATCATACAGGTTGTTCTACGTCATGTGCGGATGGTTGTTATTCCTGTCAAGATAAGACAACTTGTGACATTTGTAATATAAGTGCTAATGCAATTAAAAGTTCAACAACATGTAGTGTTGCTTCTAATTCAGGTAATGTAAGTAATTCGGGAATTATCCAATGTTCACCAGGATATTATTTATCAGAAAGTTCTACATGTATTTCCTGTAATTCTGGTGGATTACATTGTACGACTTGTTATTCTGATTCAAATAACGTTGTTTGTAGTAGTTGTGATGATAATTATATCATGACAACTAGTGGAACGTGTGTTTCTAAAGAGTCAGTTTCATGTAAGCAAGTATCAAAATCTACATGTTTAAGCTGTGATGATTCTTCTAAATATTTTAATGGAAAGGATTGTGTTAGTGGAACAGAGCATTGTTTAAAAACTAATAATGATGGAACATGTGTTGAGTGTTTGTTCTCAGAATCAGCAGAAAAATATTATTTATTAACAGTCTCTGATGGGAACACAATATGCTCAGAACAAAGTGATGAGCTTTGTTCCTTATATACACAAAGTGTATGTCGAAGTTGTATTGACGGATACTACAATAATCAAACCAAGTGTTTGCCATGTAACCCCACTTGTTCTAAATGTGTTAATTCACAAAACTCATGTTATGAATGTCAGTCTGGATATGTTCTTCAAGGTGAGTCATGTGTTGCTTCTGAGACTACAAATTGTAAGGTGATGGTAACCAGTGATGGTTCTCAACAATGTGCTATTTGTAATGATGGGTATTATAGAGATGGAAAAGGATGTACAAAATGTATTGATAATTGTGTTTCATGTACAAATGCAAATACAGGCAGTTGTTTAAAGTGCATAGACAATTATTATTTTGACATAAAAAAACAACAATGTCTTTCAGTAAGTTTACTTTCTAATTGCGAGACTACAAATAGATTTGGATGTGAGGTATGTGAAGATGGATATTTCTTAGATGGTTACACATGTTTATCTTGTGATCAAAGAACTAATAACTGTAGGAGTTGTAATAAACAAAATGGAAGATGTAATCTATGTAATAAAGATTTTATTTTAGATAGCGATTATAAGTGTATTTATTATTCACAATTCTCTCATTGTGTTAGTGCTGAAAATAATGTCTGTAATAAATGTGATTTCTGGTATTCAGTTGATGTTGATGGAAAAGAGTGTAAGAGTTCACCAGTTTGGTGGGTTATTGTATTGGTGATTATTGGAGGAATAATATT
>NW_008575674.1:0-8557 GCF_000257125.1 Entamoeba nuttalli P19
TAACATTAATCCTTTATGCTTTTTAGCCAATGAATCAATAACGTAATTATTTTGTAATACTTTAGGAGAGGCAGGTCCTTCACCTCCTAATAAAACAAAAAGTGGTGCATTTGGGTCATTAGCATCAAGGAATTTTTTATTGACAAAGTATTGAATATCAAAGTCATTCTGGTTATTAGCATTGAAATGGTCCAATGGAACAGTATAAGTCATTGACTCAACTTCATTTAATTCTAATGTCATGAATGATTGAGATATTTGTTGCATTACTTGTTGGTTGAGTGAGAGTTTTGCGTAACTGCAAATAACACATAAAGCAAGAAGTAACATTGTTTTATTAATGTTCAGTTCTCCTTCTGTTTTCTTCGTTTTTAATACTGAAAAGTGTTTCTTAATGGAGTTTTCTTTTTATTATTAATTTATTATAATATACTATTAAAGTATAGTTTCAAGATCTTAAAAAGAATTAAAAAGAAATATTGAGTGATATAAAACAATAATTAATGAAACATTCAGTGGTCTTTTTGAAAGAATTGGATAAACCCATTACCTGGTTTGTAGGAGTTCTGTGGAGATAATGAAAATGAACTTGGCAATGAAGAAGGAAGACTTTCTTGTGATTGAAGAGAGCGTTGAGGAGAAATATCTCTATAAGGAGAACGACGGATAAATGAAATTTCTCTAGAAAGACTTCCACACCGTAATTTAGAGAATTGTATTGGTCTAAATGGTGATTCACTAACTTGAGGGCAAATAATTGGTTTAGAGTCGTTTGGTTCTTGTATTTCTCCTACAGAAGAACATTTGAATTTAGTTTTAAGTGGTACTTCTATTGTTGGAACTAAATCTTTTACACTAAATGAATGTGAACGAGTAGTTCTATTAACATTTGATGGATAAATAGATGCAAGAATATCAGGAAAGATTGAATCAATAAGACCAATATCATTATTAAATGAAGAGATAGAATAAACACCAATTGTTGCATGATCTAATTTACCTTTTAATCCTTGTTTTCTAATTCGATTTTGATTTTGTGAATGAAACTCTCTTGTGTCTTCAGTTTCTTTAATTATGAAGTCATCCATAGATACTACAAATTCATTCAGATTTGCACATGACTGAATTCTGGGTGAAATAACAGTGTCAAGAATAACTTGAGGAGAAATATTTTCTTTTTGTAAACGAAGGTTATCAGCAAATCCATCACTTGTAACAATAATTATATCATGTAATTCTACATCAATAACTTTTAAATAAGCTCCTGTTAGTTCTGGTAATAAATTAGGGGTATTCCCAATTCTTCCACCACATTCTTGAGTTGATTTAATAGAACGACACCATTTTTTATTAATGCTAAATGTTCTACCAATAGCAGATTTATATATAAATGCTTCACAATCACCAACAGAAAGAATAAGAGTATATGGTTGAGTAGAAGTAACAGTAATAACAGTTAGTATTGTACATGTACCATTAGGTAATATTTTAGTATGGTGTTGTTGTATCTAAAAGAATTAATGAAAAACTATTCAAAGAATTCTGAAAATATCTTTAAGTTCTTAAGAAGTACACAAACCCGATCATGTGCTTGATATGTTGAACTAACTAATGCATTTGCAATTTCATGAAGTCTACCACATTTTGAAACTTCATCAAACATAGAAGATAATACAGTTTCAACTGCTATATGAGCAGCACGTGCAGATGTAACACCCCATCCACATCCATCTGCAACGACCATAACAGTACAATTTGTAAAACGTTCTATTCCAATACAATCACAATTTGGTTCTCCTTGTTTCACATTTTTAAAACATGGATAAGTACTAAATGAAGAAAGACTAAATGATTGGTCATATCCAAGTACTTCCTGGTAATCTTCAATGATATGTTTTGAAAAATTTCTTGTTGTAATACTTTTGATTTCTACATTAGGGACATCTTTTAGAAATGGTTTAAATTTTTTGTTAAATATTTTAGAAGAATTACCTTCCATTGTTTGCTTTAAAAAAGAACAAAATGAATAAGGAGTTAATGAAAAATGAGATGTTCATTTTTTTTTTGATTTTTAATGAAAGAATGGTTAAAAAATTAGTTTTGTTTCATTAGTTATTAACTCCCATTTTTTCTACTCTTATCATTTCATTTATTACTCCTTTAACAAGTTTACTGTTTTTTCTTCAAGAATTTATGTGATCCATTTCTTTAGGTTAGCTTTCTATAGAAAATAAACACTAAAATAAAAATGAAGTAAATAAGACTAGAATAATTCCTTGAGACTTGCTAAAAACAATTTACTTTATTAACTAAAACAAAGTACCTCTCTAAACAATAAACTCTTTGAACTTTCATTTTTTTTTAAAATGACTAAAACAAAATATTCTTTTTTCTTGGGATAACAAAAAAGAAAAGTTATAAACCATTATTCTAAATTAATAAATATCTCTTATAACATTATTTTCTCATCTCAATTCTTCTAAACATAATCCTTAAATATTCTTTTTTTTTTGATTGTTAATATCTTTATTAGTTAAATACTTGATTGTTATAAATTTTAGATTTTTAATTCAGTCATCAAATATTGTATATTTCAATATATTGAAATAAAACCTATATACATTTGTAAAAGATTTATTCATAAATATCAAAATAAAAATTTTTAGAATTATTTTATTATATCTATAAGATAAATTGTGCTAGTGTTAAAACCTCTTTTTAACTATTCCCATTTAAAATAATAAATAATAAATCAAAATTTTATAAATTTAGTTATAAGGATTAGTTACTAAATAGAAGTTGTTTTTATAATATCGTTTTTTTCATTGTTTTAATTTTTATTAAATATTGAATTTTATTAAGAATGATAAAGGATACTTAATATAAAAATTAAATACAATATTTCATCCACTTTTATGCGTTTATACTGTCTTTTTTCCTATTAACTTTTTTTGTATTTATTTTGATGCAAATGGAACTTAACTAGAATATATTCAATAAGTCTAATAGGCTAGTCTTGTTTTAGTAACAAAAACCAAAGAATGTTTTCAGTACTATTATAATTAATTCATATTTATGACATCTAAAACAGATGTGCTAATAATACTTTTTAAACATAAACTAACATTGTTGTCAGTCACTCTAATATAAATCTTTAAGAAAGAAATTTATAAGATAGAGTTATTTTTCTTTTAAAATAACGTTGAAGAGAAATCATATTAAGATATTTATAAAAGAATTGACGTTATTTATGAACAAGTCATAAAAAAATGAATAATAAATAAAATAATTAATTAAAAAAAAATATCAATTTGAATATTTTTTTATTTTCAATTGACAGAATCTGAAAGTTTCTTAATTTAATAGTATAGAAATTCTAATCAATAGATGCAATTTCTAACAAAAATTTTATGAAAAATCATATTTTTATCTTAGTTAATACAAAAAAAATAATCTGAGTTTCATAATAACTTAATTATTGTTTACATAAATAGGTAAGTATTTTCTTTAATTTTTATATCGTAAAATAAACGTATTGGTTATTTTTTAATAAATAGTCTTCTTAACCAATTCTTCTGTAGATATAAATTTTAAAGACAAATATAGTAAATCTCTTTGATTCATAAACTTTTTCTCCATTCAAATGTTCTAATTTTATCATATACTTTTGATTAATAAAAAGAAGATTAAAAAATAGAAGTTTATTTTTCAATAATTCATAAAATTTGAATGATAAATTAGAAAATAAATTTTTTATTTTAATTTAACATGAAAAATTCAAGAGGTTAACAATAATAACAATATGTTAAAGTTGGCTAAGTTCTGAAAGGTATTGTTGAATTTCTTTATTAGGTGTAAAGACCAATGGTGTTTCTTTTGCTGTAAGAAGCATACTCATAATATGTGATATTTTATCTACTTTAATCATATTTAAAGAGCCATCTTCATAGAGAGAAGGTAATTGAGAATATCTAATAATTTCACCCATCCATAAAGCAGTAACAGGAATTTTAGGAGAAGAATGTTTTTCAAAATCTAATTTATAATTTTTGTTATTTCCTGAAATAGAGAACAATTGTTCAAGTTCATTCCATTTATTTTTTGTTGAACGTTTCATTTCCTATTTTATATTAATTTTTAATGTAAAATATAAAATAATAATAACAAACAATCCATCCTTGTGGTTTAGAAGTACAGTATTGATTCAAAGAAGAAAAGATCATATAAGCAACATTATAATCTCCATACTCAATACAATCAACAGCAACTTTAATAAAGAATGAAAAAATCTTTCTTTTAGGAGTATTTTTAACAGAACAAACAGTTAATGATTCTATTTTCCTTACTTTATTAATATAATTTTGAAGTGTTCTAAAATGTTTAGTAGTATAAAATTCACTACAATATACTGTTTTTAAAGCTTCATGATCATATATCATTAATTGAGCTGCAACAATTTTATGATGTATTTCATATAATGTAAGTTCTTTAACTTTATCAACATCCTTTAATTCAATTTGAATAAGACTTTGAATTCCAACTCTTCTTGGCATAGTAAATTGTTGATTTTTTTCTAAACCAATTTTACTTTTTATTACAGGTTTCATCTTTTCTAAACTTTCTGTGAATTTTTCAATAAATAATTCATCAAATAAATCAGATTGAAATAAACAACTATGAACTAAACTATCATAAACATTAGGAATAACTTCTTTAAATATTTTTGTCCAACAAATAAGTAAACGTGTAAGTCTACTTTTTCTAAATGGAAATTGTGGATCTTTTTTACTCATTGTCTTTAAAAAAAGGTCATGAGTTTGGTATATATGTTCTAGAAATTCTTGAGCATTTAAATAAACAAAACACTGTAAGAGAAAATATTCAGGACTTAGTAATGGTATATTAAAATAACTATTCCAATGAGCTTCTTTATCACAACTTAATAATACTCCATCAGGCGAATAAACTATTCCAAATGATTTTTCATTAAAAAGCTCTTCTGTATAAGTAAAGAGCATGTGCATAAAACGTCTACAATTTAATGGATATGTGAGGTCTTCTTTAAATAGGAATAAAAGAAGTAAAGATCGTTTTTTATGAAGTCTTACAATAACATCAACTAAACGTCTTAACATTAGTCGCTTGGGTTTATTCAATCCCCAAATAAGAAGTTTGGTATTAACAAAATTTATAGTCATAAAAAGATCATTTCTAGTATAAAATCTAAGATTACTAAATTCCAATAATTCCAAATATTCTTCATCACTAACTCCTTCTACACTTTTGAGTAAATCATCAACAGAAATTGATCCTTTTTTATAATTTGCTGATAAATGGCGGGGACTGTTCTTAGATGATCCAACACTAATATGGACTTTTTCATTTAATGGTGTAAATACCCCACTACTATTAAGGGGTAAGTTATCATAACTGTTGGACTTCATAAAATGGGGTTTTAAACTTAGATTTTCTGATCATATTTATATTTAAATAAAAAGAAAATTATTGTCATGAGAATTGTTTTAATTCTTTTATTATAAAATTATGAATATACGTTGTTATTCTAAATGATATTAATAGTAAAGTAAAATAGATAATATTATTTAATTCATACAACTTATTTTCATAAAAGTAATTAACCATGAATAAACGCAAAAATTAAGTAATACTACCAAAAGGAAGGATCTTTTTTTGGAAACAACGTTATTATTTGAAAAAATAGGTTTATTTTCTCACTAAAAGGAAACGAAAAATTAAAAAAAATGATAATTAATTTTAAATATTTTCAAGAGTTACTCTTACTTGAATTATTTTCTGTTCTTTATATCTGTTTAAATAACTTATGTTTTAGAAAAGGTAACAATTCAGACAAACAACATAATTTTACAATAACAGACATTTTCTTTTCTTATTTGTTGTTTCATTATCACTATTACTTATTTTATTCTCTCTACTTCGTTTAACAATCATTTGGAATGTTTCGTCAACATTAATTCTTTTTTTAGCAGAAGTTTCATTGAATCCAATTCCTTTTTCTTGAGCAAAAGTTAATCCTTTTTCTTTTTGTACAGTGCGTTCATTATTTAAATCAATTTTATTTCCAACTAAAACTATTTGATGATAATGATCATCTTCTTTTGTTCTTAAAATTTTATCTACATATTTTTTTGCTGTTTCAAATGTTTTTTCATCAACAATACTATATACAATAAGGAAACTATTTGTTTGTCTGATATAAGGATCAATCATTGTTTGATATTCTTCTCTTCCAGCAGTATCAAGAATATCTAAGACGCAAACTTTCCCATCAACGTTAATATTTTTTCTATAACAATTTTCTATTAATTCTATAAGTTTTTGAAAGGATGTAAGTAAAAAAAATAAATATTGAAATTTATTTTTTCGTTAATATTAAACTAAACCAAACCTACTGTCGGATCATATTCTTCTACAAACATATTCATTGTAAATTGAATTGTTAATACTGATTTTCCTACACCTCCATCTCCTAGTACCATTACTCTAATCAACTCAACTTTATATTCTTCTGTCATTTAATCTTTAAGATGACAAACTAAAGTTCTTTTTATTTTTTAATGAAAAAAACAATAAAATAAGAAGAACAGTTGATTGGAACTTTAATTCTTTTTTACAACTTTAGATGCATTTTGATGGGTAGATGTTGATGACTTGGATAATTCTATTCCTAAAATTTTAAATCTACGATGTCTGTTCAATAAAAATGAATGATAATCATTTGAACATGATGATATGAATATTTCTTCTTTCATTGCTAAGTCAGAGGCTTGTTGTGGTTCATATCCCAGTTTACAAAGATGTTGATTAATTAATTGATATGTTCTATAAAATTAGAAAAGTTTAATAATATATTATTACACAATAAACAAATACAAACCCTTGTCGATGAACAATTGGTACTTTAATGTCACAATTTTCTTTTATTATAATTCCTTTAAGAGGTATTGTTGATGGACCTTGTTGTGAATATGGATTTATTTGAAATAATCTTTTTCTTTCTTCTTCTTCCCATCTCTTTCTTTGGAGTGGTGTCATATTTTCTGGTTTTGGTAATATTGGTGGAGTAACAGTTTCTTTATTCACTTCATCTTGTTTAACTGTTTTAATTTCTTCTTTAGGTTCATTTATACCTTGAGATTGAAATTCTTTTAATTTTTCTTCATATTTATCATCATATTCAGTTGTTATTTCCTCTTCATTACCTTCATTCATTGGAATCGAGTCGATTTGAAAATCATCAGTTGCATTTATTTCATTTGAAGAATTAATAATTTGTTCTTTTGGATTTGGTTGTAATGGTGGTTGTATTTTGTTTTCGATATTTCTTTCTGTTTCTGGTTGAAACAACCCACAGCCATCAGACTCTGGCATTGTTGGTATTCCATTTTTATCAGTAAAAATATCATTAAGAGGAACGTCGTTTGTTGTTTGTTTTTGTGGTTGATGTATTTGTTGAATAGGTAAAGTAACGTTTGTTGGTTTATTTTCTGTATTAGTTTTTGGACCAAATGAATTTATTTTAACAGGGACATAGGGTTGTATTTTCTTTGGAGTTTGATATTCCATTACAGGTATTTGTTCTGGTCCTGTAGATTCAAATGAAAAGAATCTATAATCATTTAGATATTGTGCATTTCTATTTGTTTGTGTAGTATTATTGCTTTGATTATTTTGATATCCTGACTGTTGAGAATTTAGTGGAGTTTGATATTGATTCATAAATAATTTGATTTAAAAGTTGGAATTTTTTTTGAAATGAAAAAATAATTTCTATAAATATTTGTGTTTATGTAAAGATTCTAAAATGTTTATGTAATCTAAAGAATCTAATTCCATATTTGTTATAAGAAAAATTTTAATGAATCAACTTTTCCATTATTCCAATGACTGCTCTAGTTATTCCTTAAACAAGACTTTAGTTGGATTTTACCATAAAAATACTGAAAAATTAAAAAAAAAATTTTAATTAATGATATTAAAAAATGCCTATATTCATATGTTCTTAGCTTTTCTTAAAGTGTTCTTTTAATTAATAAATGAAAGAGATTAATATTTATAAATATTTAAATTCGTTTTTACTTTATTTTCATAATAAATTGTAAAAATTTGATTAAATTCTTTAATAAAATAAAATTTTAATAATAGAAATAATAAAAAACTTTCCTTAATTCTTCTTCTTTCTATGAATAAATTTTGATTAATAATTTGTTATTGGTTTTTTGATGGTTTTAAATTTTGTTTTTTAAAAAGAATAAAAAAAGAATAATATAAACTTCCTTACTATTAAGTTTTAGATATTTTATAAATTAATTTACTTTAAAGTACTTATTTACAATATCAAATTTATTATGTTTTAATTCATTTCTTTAGTTGAGAAATGAATTATTAATATATGAAACAATGAATTTAATAAATAAATTTCATTCTTATTTTACATAATAAATTAAAAAGAAAAAAAATTTTTGATACTAAACTTTTCCATTAAGCCTCTTGTTTTTGATTGAACTCATTTATTTTA
>NW_008575675.1:0-1213 GCF_000257125.1 Entamoeba nuttalli P19
CAACAACAACACCAAATGTTATTAAAGAAGAACAAAAACCAACTGGAAGTACTAAATTTTATAAAGACAAATATAATGAGAGTGATTGGGTATTAATGTTTTATAATCCATCAGTTCCATTAGAACAATGGATGGTTAAAGATCTTCTTGAAACTATTGATGTTCGAGCAAGAGGTATTAGACAAGGAAAAACAGGAAAATGTTATGCTGATTTTGAAGACGAAGAAACATGGAAAAATGTTAAAGCATTAAGTGGAGAACTTGTTGGAGATGTTACTATTTTAGTTGATGATGTTCCACCAAGAACTGATGCACCAAAGAATTCCTTTAATAAAGGACAACATCAAGGAAAGAATTCATTTGGAGTTCATAAGAAACGGGAGACATTTGCTAAGAAACAACAACACCCACAAAAAAAATCTAATGAAAAAGAAGGAGTTAAAACAGAGAAAACTAAAAAAGTAAAGAAAGTAGAACCAGCAGTTGTATTAGATGAAACTGATAAAGAAGAAGGTTGGGAACTTTCAGATGGACCTGTCAAGGCTATAAAACCAAAGAAGAAAGCAAAGAAACAAATTGATGGTATTGCTAGTACAAAGAATTACTTTGAAGGCATTTAAAGAAATTTTGTTTACTATTTATTTTCATTAGATATTTTTATTTTCATTTTTATTAATAATTATTAATATAATGTTATTATAAGGATTTATTATTTTTTTATTGGTGTTTTTGGGATAAAAATTAACATAAAGGAATAATAAATGACTCTGTTCAATTTATTTTCTTACAATGAAATATGCCAGTACAATTATCATTATAATAAATGTAACTAACACAACACTCCAGTCAAAAAATATAGACTCAGATAATAATACAAAAACTCCTGGCATTGCATATGGAACAACTACTTCTTCTTGTTTATGGTTATTTGATGAAGTTCTTTGGTTATTTCCATTTGTTTGTGTTGGAAATAAATTGTATGATTGTGCTGGTGGTGCTTGTCTAAAGGTATTGGGTTGTTGAGATTCATCTTCTTCAACAAGAACACCATTGATAATTCTCATTTTCTTTTTTCCTTGTTGCACTGTTGCCATTCTTTTCTTTCTTTTTCTTTTTAAGTTTTATTTTTCAAAAAATATTCATTTGATTCAGTTCAATAAAACAACAACTCATTCAATTAACTTACCCTTTCCAACAATTATCTTTCTTTTTT
>NW_008575676.1:0-243 GCF_000257125.1 Entamoeba nuttalli P19
TTTTTTTATCATTTATTTATTAATGATTAGACACGTTCAATAAAAAGAATAACATTCAAGCACAACCCCAACTTGTTCTTACTTATTTGTTATAATATGAAAAAAGAAGAATAAGTCCATTAAATAAAGAAGATTATTGATAACAAAAATAATTATGCAATGAAAGAAATAAACCAATTTTATAACAATTAAGAACTTATCAATTTGAAATAGCTCATCTGTATGATTTTTGGTATTTAGCAC
>NW_008575677.1:0-248 GCF_000257125.1 Entamoeba nuttalli P19
AACATTAAATAATTAAACAAGAAAAAGAAAAATAAATAAAAAATAATAAGAATTCAATTAAGACTATTCAAATAATCATCAAGATAATCAATGAGATTACGGTTATAAAGATATTCAACAGAATCAAATGAGTCATTGTCAATATTATAACAATATTCATAATCTTCACTATCATACATCTCAATTACATTGTTTTTGTCATCATCTTTCACATTAAAGTCTAATGTAATTACATGACCTGAAGGGAT
>NW_008575678.1:0-1172 GCF_000257125.1 Entamoeba nuttalli P19
TTTATTTATTATTTTTAATCCAAATAATCTAAATCATTTGGAATACCAAGTCCTTTATTTAATTCTTCAATTGGAACTGATACTCTTTCTTTTGCATATGTTTGAATCATAAAAATTCCATCTGTCCATCTATTAGCTGCTTCTTTACTTTTTTGAACTTGTTCTTTTAATTTTTTAATCATATCTGGATCATTTTCTTTATAAATTTCTAATTCTTTCATAATTTCTTCTTTTCTTTCTCTTAATCTTTCTACTTCTTGTTCTTTCATTTCTCTTCCTTCATCTCCTCCTCGTTCTCTTTTTAATTTCTCATTCTCTTCTTTAACTTCTTCAATTCTTTTCCGATTCTCTCTTATTTCTTCTTCTAGTCTTTCACTCTCAACTTTCTTATTAACAAATTCTTCACTTGGAAACCCCCAAAAATATACTGAAGTTCCTATCTTTTCTGAATGAACAATCCCATCATCAACAAGTTCTTTTAATACTTCTTCTACTGTTTTACTAACAATCCCTTTTTCTTTTGGTGCAATTTTTTCTAATTCTTTTATTAAGTATACTTCTCTTGTTTCATTAAATAATGCTTTCAGTCGTTGTCGTTTCTCTTCTTTTGACAGTGGTTTATTTCTTGACATTTTTTCTTTCTTGTTTCTTGAGTTTTTATTTCTTTTTTCTTTTATTATCTTTGAACCAATGACAAAAATTATAATCATTTCTCAATTTCTTTTGCTATTGAAAGTAGTTCTTCCAAAAACTCTTCTGCTTCTTCTATTCTAAACTCTATTACTTTTCCCTGTTTCTCCTTTTTCCCTTGAATATGTAACTGTAATTTCGTCTCTTCCATGTTTGCCATTTTGTCACTTCCTAATGTCACTGAAACTCTCCAGTCAATGTCTTCACACTCAATTCTTTCTATTTCCATTTGTTATTTTCCAGTTATTTCCTTTTCCTGTTTGTTAGTATTTTTCTTATTTTATAACTTTTCTACACTTTGTACTTTCATTTTTGTCTTTGTTCTTGTGCTTTCTGTTCTGAGTCAATTCCACTTATTTCTCTCAAATATCACTACCTGTAGTTCTAATTGAATCATTATTTGTGTTTTGACTTAACTATGAATCAACACCATCATTATTCAAATAAATATAGCACTGATAAAAGAATGTTCAGTCTTGTAT
>NW_008575679.1:0-8711 GCF_000257125.1 Entamoeba nuttalli P19
CATCAACAATATTGAAAAATATTATGATATCTAAAAAAAAATAAAAGTAATAGACTGAGAAGAAGAAAGAGCGATAACTAAAAAAGTGATAATAACATTGCTAAAAACAAAGGTATGCCTTAACTCAAAACAAAAAAATAACAAAGTAAAATAACATTAAGTTTTATAAAAATAATAAAGAGGAAAAACAAAGTTCAAGAAGTATCAAATTAAGAAATGAAAAGAGATTTTTTGTCAAGTAGACTAAAAAAATAATAAAATTTTTGTGAATTATTTTTATTTAAGAAAAGAAAATAAAATTATTTTAGCAAATAAAACTATTATCTTTGTAAATAACAAAAAAAAAATACAAAAAAATTGAAACAAAAATAAAAAATATTTGCTGAAATAAACAATACATAAAAAAAAGGTTTAAAATCTACAAAAAGATTCAGAGATATCATGGAACCATTCCCTACTCGTATTCTTGTAGTTTCTGGTGCTCAAGAAGGAAGTGCCCTCTCTAGGACTATGAAAACTATTTGTGATGAAATTTCTCGTTTAGGATCAGTTCCAGTGTTTGTTAGTAATTGGCATGATGCATATGCTGAATTAAAAGAGACCATTGATATTAGTGCTATATTAGTTGATTGGGACCAAGATTATGTAAGATGTAAAGATGCTATGAAAAAGTATATTATGCCAAGACATGCACAAATTTTTGACCATAAAGTTCTTGTACTTCCTGCATCTCAAAGAGACCCATTTTGTGGTTCTAAATCACCATTAATGAAATTAGAAGCAGAAGGATATAATCTTGTTGTACCACGTTCTTATCCACAGGAAAAAATTGATCAATTGCAAAATGTTCCAAGTTATGATGAACTTCTTAATTTCCTTGAAAAAGAAAAGCTTAAAGTTGTTCCATCACCACTTAATGTTATCCGTTCTTTTAAGTCAATTAACCGTAAAGTTTTAATATTCCTTTATACTGAGAAATTAGTTGTTGAAAGACTTCCAATTCAAGTGCTTGAATCAATTCAGGCATATATATGGAAGAATGAAGAAACTCCACATTTTGTTGCCAAGAGAATTGTTGCTTCAAGTTATGAATATGTAGAAGATATTCTTCCACCATTCTTTAAGGCATTAGTTAAATATGTTCATAAAGGGAAATATTCATGGCATTGTCCAGGACACATGGGTGGTGTTGCATTTCTTAGATCACCACCAGGAAAATTTTTCTTTGATTTCTTTGGAGAAAATATGTTAGCTGCTGATTTGTGTAATGCTGTTGGAGAGTTAGGAGGTTTATTAAATCACTTTGGTCCAATTGGAGATGCTGAGAAATATGCATCAAAAGTATTTGGTTCTGAATATACATATTTTGTTATGAACGGTACTTCAACAGCAAATAAAATGGTCTTTCAAGGAACTGCTGTTGCTGGAGATGTTATTGTTCTTGATAGAAATTCACATAAAAGTTCCATGCAAGCTATTATGTTAGGTAATTATAAACCAATTTATGTAACTCCTGTAAGAAACAAGTATGGTATTATTGGACCTATTCCATTCTCTGAATTTAATGTTGATTCTCTTTATAAGAAAGCTCAAAAATTACCATATATGTCTTTAGCTGATATTCAAAATGATATCAAATTATTAGTATTAACTCAATGTACTTATGATGGTATTTGTTATAATGTTGCTAAAGTTCTTTCTAAATTACAAGAATTAGATACAAAGAATATGTTATTTGATGAGGCTTGGTTCCCTTATGCACATTTCCATCCATTTTATGCTTCCTATCATTCAATGAATAAATCTTATTTTGATAAACTTGAAGAAGACTCTTTGTTCCATGGCAGTGCTTATATCGAAGAAGATAGTGAAGATGAAGAAATTCATCGTGGACCAACTCCATCTGCTTATAAAGGAACAATTTTTGCTACACAGTCAACACATAAAGTATTAGCTGCTTTGTCACAAGGAAGTATGGTCCATGTAAGAAATTCACCTGATCCATTCCACTTTGATCGTTTCAATACTTATTTCCAAGCAAACACTACTACATCTCCACAATACAGTTTGATTGCATCATTAGATATGTCAAGTGCTATTATGGATGTTTCAGGAGAATCAATTCTTGATGACGTATTAAAAGAAGTTATTTCATTTAGATGTGCTATGGCACGTGTGAAAGTTGAATTTAAAGAAAGTGAAGAAGGATGGTTCTTTGGATGTTGGCAACCAAAAGACATTTTGTCAGGAAAGAAAAATATATATGACACCTCTTATTGGGTTCTTCCACCAAGTGGACCAGATGCATGGCATGGATTTCCTAATATCGGAAAGAACCAATATCTTCTTGACCCTCTTAAAGTTAACTTATTAACAGTAGATGAAGAGGCAGGTGTTGAAATTCCTGCATGTGTTGTTGTTAAATTCCTTGCAATGAATGGAATTATTATGGAAAAAATGGGATATTATACTATGCTTTCATTATTCTCTATTGGGTCAAGAAGAGGAAAATCAGCTACTCTTGTTACAGCATTGACTCAATTTAAGAAGTTATATGATAGCAATACTCAATTAAAATATGTGTTTACTCAAGAAAAGAATTTAGAATTTGGTAATGTTGGATTGAAAGATTTTTGTGAAATGATGAATCCCGAAATTAAGAGAATGCAAGAAATGGAAAATGAAGTTTATTCAGGAAAACTTCCAGAGGTTGCTTGTATTCCATTTAAGGCTTCATGTGCTTTAGTTGATAATAACGTAGAATGGGTTCCAGTTGAACAATTAACAGGAAGAACAAGTGCATTGTTAGTTGTTAATTACCCACCAGGAATTCCTACTGTTATGCCAGGAGAAGTTTTTGATAAGATTCATACTGATTTGATGGTTGCTCTTGCTCATTTTGGAGAAAAATGGCCAGGATATGAATTTGAAGTTCATGGATTAGTTTGCAAGAATGGAAAATACTATATTCCATGTTTGAAGCAATGAATAGAATTTATTCTTTTTCTCTAAGTTTTTTAGATCTTTTTATTTATCATGGAAGATTACCCAATACCTCGTATTGTTGATGAAAATACTTTTGTTAGAGAAATTACTGCTACAGACCATATTAATAAAAGTCTTGCTGAAGCATATTTAAAACATTTACAAGAAACAAATCAAGAGTTTGACTCAATTGATGAAAGTGAAGAATGGGAAGATCCAATAGGAGTTTCATGTATGTCAATAATGCCAGAAGGAGAAGATACAAGAATTTATTTACATGAAGAAAAAGAAGAAAATAATTAAAAACATTACTTTAAAAAATGAGTTGAACAATATAAGAATATTTTATTTCTTTAAGAAGAATTACAAATAATTTAATATTTCTTTTAATTGGAAAACGATGAGTTGGTTACACGTAACTCCAAAGAAGCGTTTCACAAATAAGTCGTGTTTAGGGTTTGAAGAAAAATCTTTTTAAAATGATAATCTAATTCTTATGTCTCGCAGAGGAAAGAAACAAAATAAACAAGTTCAACAACCTACTACACCAGTTGTTTGTAATGTTCCTGTTAAAGACCAACAAATTCTTCCTCGACAATTAGAAGATTTATTAAAAGCTGCAATTAAACATTATGGAAACAGACATTTTGATAAAGCAATTGAAAACTGTGATAAAATTTTAGCACATTTCCCAAGTAACGGAGAAGCATTTTCCCTTCTTGCTGCTTGTCAGTATTCTAAAGATCCTAAAAAAGTTAATGTTGAAGATATTCTTGGACGTCTTAAAAAAGGATTAGTTTATAATTTTGGAAGTAATACTTGCTGGCACTTATATGGTATTATTTTAAGAACTGAAAAACATTATGAAGAAGCTGCTAAAGCTTTTAAACGACTTGTTTCTCTCGACAGAACTAATTTTGGAATTCAAAGAGAATTATATTGTCTTCAAGTACAAAATGGAGATTATAAAGGAGCATTTGAAACTCGTTCACTTTTATTTTCTGCACAAAGTGATATTGAAAGTAATCTTCTTGGTAGAGCTGTTGCTGCAGATTTGAATGGTCAAACTGAAGTAGCTATTGAAACAATGGAATTGCATCAAAAGAAATTCATTAATAAAAAAACTTCTCCTAGTGATAAATCTGACAGTCTTTCATATATTATTTCTCTCTATAAACAAAAAGGAGATTATAAAACTGCTCTTAAACTTATAACTGAAAATGAACATATTCTTATTGATAAAATTATTACTCTTGAACGTACTGCTGAACTTTATCTTCTTTTAAAAGAAAATGATAAGGCATTAGAATTATATAAGAAACTTCTTTCGATTAATAGTGATAAAGTTGAATATTATTATGGTGTTGCTCGTTGTTTAGGTGTTGATGTAAATAATGTTGGAAATAAAAAGAATGAATTTGTTTCATTATGTAAACAATATAGTCATCGTGATGAAGATACTGCTGCTGTTATGATTTTAAGAGCTCTTCCAGCAAATGATGAATTTATTTTGCCATTTAAGAATTGCTTAATTAAATTAATACAAAAACATATTATTACTGTTGATAAACTCCTTCGTTGTCTATTTATGAAAGAACTTTCCTTTGAAAGTGAGAAAAAATATGATATTTATGTTAATCTCCTTGATACTTTAAAGAACGAATTAACTGACAATGAAGATCTTCAATTCCTCAATTTAACTAATGTACAACGATTAATTGTTAAGTCTGATATTGCACAAGCACGTATTGTATTTGATTCAATTAAAATTGAAACACCAACTATTGAGAATTTAATGGTTAAAGCTCGTTTATTAAAGAAAGAAAATAAATTACCAGAAGCTGCAGAGGCTATGGATGCTGCACGACAATTAGATAAATCAGATCGTTATCTTGCTAACAGAACATGTAAATATTTCATGAGATATGGTAAAGTTGAAAAAGGACTTGAAATATTTAAGTTATTTGATAGAAGCCCAGATAAGAATGATTCTCCAAATAAGTTTGATGAACGTTTGGATGATCTTGAAGTTGTTTGGTTCTTAACTGAATATGCAAACGGTTTGTATGTTGCTGAAAAGTATCCTGAAGCTGAATCTGTTGCTCATAGGGTAATCAAAGCATTTACCACTTATCAAGAAGATCTCTTTGATTTCCATTCATATATTTTCAACCGTTTCTCTGCTGACACTTACTTAGCTTGCGTAAGGTGTTGTAAAGATTATGCTAATTCTCCTTATAAAAAACGTGCAGAAAAGATACTCTCTGATATTGCTTCTAAAAAGACAGACCCTCAGGCTTAATTTCAATTAATTTTAATAAGACCTTTATTTGTTATCTATCTCTTTTATAAAAAATATAAAAAGATTTACAAAACCATCAAAAAAGAAATCAAATTATGTATTTGTTGGATTACAAAGTTCTTTCAATATCTCTTGTTCTTCAGGACTATATGAAGAAATAAGTTGATTAAAAATATCACTTGTTGTAGTTGCCCATTGACGAATATAAAAAGAAACAATTTCTTTTGTGGTTGATGAAATATTATCAATACAACCATCAGATATTGTTCTGATTAATATATCTAAAACTCTTTTCATAGTATGAGTATTGATTATAATCACTTTCTTTGCAATTAAAGTAAACATAATAAAAATAATTTCATCATCAAATCGAGTCAGTGGTAATACATTTAACCAATTAGACACTACTGCTTGATCAAACAATGAAGGTTCTTGTATAATACATTTCCCAAAACAAAGAATTCCAATTTCATATAAACGTTTATTTCGTTCCCTTAATTGGAACGTTTGTTGAACTATTTGAACTATTCTTGGAATAAACTCTTTTGTACTTGGATATTCAATCAATTTAGCTAAATATAATAATGTATTCTCAACACATATTCCTTTAGAAATTCTTTCTAAGAAAATTGCACTTAATTGTTTAATCATTTCTGGTTGATTAGCAGCTGTTGAAACTGTACAAAGTATAATGTCACAGAATGACATTTCTAATGGAATAATATTTTGTTTATTTAATATAGCACATATCTGAGGAGTTATATATTTATTAATCAGACTAACAGATAACCTTGGTTGTGTTTTACAAAGAGTAGAAATAAATATCCTTAATTGCATTCTAAAATTAGACTCTACTCTTTTTTGTTCTTTAATTCCTTCTTCTAATTCTGTTCCATCTTCCTCATTTGGTTCTCTTTGAAGTTTAGCTTCCAATTCTTCATACTGTTTTTCATCATCAACAATTCTATTACATCCATCATTAAACAAAGTATTTATCATTTGAACAATATTGTCCATTGTTTGTTCTGGAATACTATTTTCTGGACAAAAATCAATAATACAATCTAAGTAATTAAGTATTTTAGTTATAGTATCTACAAACCTTTCTTTGTTTAGTTGATCTAATATAACATTAATACAAGTTAATACTGTTGGTAAGTTTTCTTGTTTGACTTGAATTTCATTTTTAATTTCTTTCATTTTTCCTGATTCAAGTACTTTTAATAGTTTAAATACACACTTAGCTGCTAAAGCTCTTAAATCTTCATCAAATGGATCTTGAACTAGTTTTAATACTACTTCAAGACATGGCTGGGCAAAAGGATAGAATATACTCTTTAAGTCACTTGCAAAATCACAAATTGAATTTACAGCATTTCTTTTTTCATCAGTTAATCCAGTATGTATAGAAAATGGTTTATGATCAACATAAACATTTTTTGTGTCATCTGTTCGTTTATCATCTTGTCCACAAATAACATTCATTTGAGCACGACTTAATACAATTTGTAATACTGTTGGAAGGAATGGAGCAAAACGCTCTTGTAATATCTCTGCTAAACGAGTAAATGATGTTTCAACAAACCCAAATAATGAATCTTCAATTTTTATGTTTGGTAGTTTTAACACTTTATCAACTTCTTGTAAAATAATATTTCCACACTCACTACAATAATCTCCTTTTAGTTCTAATGCAATTACACTTAAACATTCAATAAGTCTCCCTTTAATTTCATAATATTCTTGATTTGTTCCAATATTATTTAATAATGTTTTTAATACTTGAAGTACTTCTGGATAATATTGAACAAAATTAAACTTCATTTTGAGGGCAATAAATGATATTGCACATAATGCTTCAGTAATCACTTTTTTTTGGTTTGAATTCAAAAGAGATAATAGCCATTTTAATAAATCTCCAAAATAAGGTTTCATCAAATTTGGGTCTATGTTATCTAATAAACAAGAAACAAAATCACATACTCTTGATACAATCCGTGGAACAGGATCTGCCAATAATTTAGCAATTATTTGTATACATGGAGATAAGAAATTACTTCTATTCTTTTGATCAATTGTAAATAATTTATTTATAATAATAACTGCAAGAATTCTATTTCTTGGTGATTCGTCTAAATAAAATGGAAATATAATATTAAAAATATTCATACTTTGTTTTAGAATTGCTTTTTTTGATCCTTCAAATGACCGATAAACAAATTGTAAAAATACATGTCTTTGTTCACAATTACCATTTGCTAATGAATAATGTTGAAAAATAAAGTTCATTGTTTGAGCAGATCCAAAAAAACTTACCATGGACGATAATCCTTCAACCCCTCTACTATATAATATTAGATCCTCATCATTATCATTATCTTGTAACCACTCTTGTGTAACTTTTATTGTAGATATCCATAACACAATTACTTCATAAATAACATATAACATTGTTTTATTCTGTTTGAACACTTGTGTAAACCTTTCGCACATTGTTAATAAAGCATCAAATGCAGTTAATTGGACATCCTCATCATTAGAAAGTTGTAAACAAACACCGGAACATAATTGAACAGTTATAGGAATATATTGAATTGCATATTCATTTTCTTCTTCAAATAATTCATCAATAGACCTTAATAAATCACTCACAATATCATCACTAACTTTAGTATTAATAGCTTCTTGAATATATTCAACAAATGTAGGATATATTTTATAAAGGTTATTAATGTCTGCTTCAACATCACTCGTTTGAGTTAATACTTGGAATAATTTAAATGTGTCTTTTGTCCAACTAATATCATGTTTTTGTAAACCATATTGTATGATTTGAACGTATTGTTGAATAAGTTGAATATATTCTTCTTTTGATTGTGAATATAAAACATCTTCAGTTAAAATCTGAAACGCACGAATACGGTGATTAGAGTCACCATTCATAATCCATTCAAAAATAGCTCTATGAACATCGTTCCATGGTTTTTTTAATGCTTGCATTGAAGTATAAGCTCTTCCAATAATATTAGCATATCCATTTAAAACACCAAAATCATTTTCTGAATTCATTAATCCAATAAGTGTTTGATTTAATGTGTTTCTAAAACCATCATCAAGCGTTACATAAACAGATGTTTTTCCCTTCATGATCTCAGTTGAAAATTGATTTACAGCAAATTTTCTTACGCTCACATCTTGGCTTTTTTGTAATACTAAAATGTGAAGTGAAATAAAATTTTGTTTGTCATTTTTTAGTGCATTGTATTTTTGTTCACACTCTTTGAACGGTATTTCATTGGCTCCTGTAGGACCTCTAATAAAAACACGAAATAAATTTTCTCCAAACTGAACTGCCTCCATCAAATGATTTTCTTTTTTTCTTTTAAGTTTTTTTAAGGGTTTATGACTATTGTCAACCCTTTTT
>NW_008575680.1:0-516 GCF_000257125.1 Entamoeba nuttalli P19
TGTGGTTGGAATATCAATTCTTGTTAATGATGTACATCCTTTAAAATACCCATATCCTAATTCATTGATTGATGTAGGGATGCTTATTGATTTTAATGATTTATATTTTTGATAATATTCTTCTATTCTCTTGACTCTTGTTGTTAATGTAATTGCTGTTAATGACATACATCCATTAAACCAACACCAACTCTCTATTTGATTTACTGATGTAGATATATTAATTGATGTTAATGAAGTACAGCCATTAAAACAAGTAGATTCTAATTCAATAATTTTTGATGGTATGTTAATTGACATTAATGATGAACAATTTCCAAAACTAGTTTCTTCTATTTTATTAATTGATGATGGTAAAGTGATTGATGTTAAAGATGTACATCCACAAAAACAGTTGATAGGTATTACGCTAATTGATATTGGTATTTCAATGTTCCTTAATGACTTACATCCATTAAAACAATTAATTGGTAATATGCTAATAGATGTTGGTATTTCAATACTTCTTAATGATGA
>NW_008575681.1:0-32195 GCF_000257125.1 Entamoeba nuttalli P19
TATTTAAATTAATATTTAGTTCTTTAAATTAAAAAGAAAAGAATTATTAAATTTATTATAAAATAGTTTAAACGAAATAAAAAATGATGAATTTTATTATGACCCAAAAATTCCAGAAAAACAAAAAAATAACATAAAAAACAAAATAGGGTTTTATACTTTAATAAGTTCAATTTTTTTTAATTAATTATTCTAATGTTTAGAAAGAATGAACAAAATATCAACGATGCTTGTACTCTACGAAGTCAACGACTTAATGGACTAAGAGAAAAAAAGAGAGATGAAATGTTAAAAAAGAAAAGAAGATTAGATGATAATAACTCACTACTACAAGTTATAGGACTTAATGATAATGATATTGATGTTGCTATGACATTATTACAACAAAATAATCAATCATCAACTATTTCTACTCTTCATATGTTACATAAAATTTGCAATGCTCTTGGAAAACGAAGTGAAGCTGCTGAGTCACATTATTATGATTTACTTATTAATAATGGAGTTATGAGAAAGATGATAGAATTACTTAAAACAAATATTCCTATTAATTCTAAGAAAGATATTCTTTTTGTCGTTATTAATTGTTCTTCTTGTGAAAGACATCATGTAAATGCATTATTATTTAATGGAATAATTGAAGCAACTCTACCATTATTAAATCAACCTGAATTACAACTTGATATTATATGGACTTATTGTAATATTTCATCAGAAACTGTTGATACTAGAAATATTATATTTGAGAATGCAGGTAAACTTATTCTTTCAATGGTACCAACTGTTAGTGATCCAGAAATTTTATCAAAGATAGCATGGTTATTTAGTAATTTTTGTAGGTTTAAACCATCAATTCCAGAACAACAATTAGAACCATTTATAAATTATTTGTTTAATATTTCCAATCAAGACAATCCTGATTTAGTATTACAAGCAATGACAGGTTTTGTTTCTTTATGTGAAAATAATGACAATTGTTATCGTTATGCTACTAACTTAATTCCAGTTGTAATTCGATATTCTAGGTCAATAAATGATAATATTTGTCTGGCTGCTATTTCATGTATTGGTTCTATTGCTTCTATATCTGATGTTCTCATTCAGTCTTTAATAGAAAATGATGTTCTTAATATTATTGCAAATGTTTTAGACCAACGTGATAATGAAATAATAAGATCAGCGTTATGGGCTTTATCCAATTTGGTATTTTGTGCTACGCTAAATGTTGCAAATATGGTTTGCTCAAGTGGGTTACTTCGTTCAGTTATTTTTGAAGGAGCCACAACTGTGTCTACACCTTTAAAAATTGAGTGTGGATGGGTATTAATAAATGCTTTAGAAAAAGTTGATAGTATGGGATTAACTTATATTTCTCAAACAGAAGGACTATATAATTTTATTTCACAATTGCTTGTAATTGAATTAACAAATCGAGAACAATTCATTGAGAACTTATTGATAGGTATAAGAAGGTTGTTGGTATTAGGTGAAGAAATGATTAATGATGAAGGACAAAATGAAATTGCTGTTTCATTTGAAGAAGTAGATGCTGTAAATTTGATTAATAATTTGTCGTTCGATGAATTTTCATTGTCCCAATCAATACAAAAGATTGCATCTGATATTATTCATCAGTTTTATGATGGTTATTTTGATGAAGAAGATTTTTAATGTGATTGATTGTCAATTTTATTTTTGAAAATGGTTCATTTTTCTTTATTTTTTTAATAAAATATAAAAACTAAAAAAGGCAGAAGTATGGTGTTATCTTCGATGTTCTTATTTTTATTTCTTTTCTCATACCAAATAACCTCATTACCAATATTTGATGAAATAAAAGTTAAATTTATTGATGCTTATTCTTTTAAGACAAAAACCAAATATAGTATTGAAGAGGTAATTCCTTGCATTCAGTTAGAAGAGACTTTTATTGTTACACTTGGTAAATCTATTAATGTTCGTCCATTAAATTCAAAAGATAAATGCAAAAGTATTAACAGTTCCACTTTAATACAACTAATTGATGATGACACTTGGTTGTATTTTAATGTTGGAGGTAAGCCAGTAACTTCCATGATAAGACTAGGTGGTAATACTAATGTTCTTGGTATACCTTTAGGATATAAAGAGAATTCCATTTATTATCTTAACAATGAATTTCATCTTGATATCTTTTCTAATAGATATCAAATTAATGATGTATTAATTACTCCATATTCTATTAGTAACCAAAATGGTAAACAACGTTATGTATTAGAAAAAAACAAAGATATAATACCACAATATTATTATTCTTATTTACAAATCAGCGACAAAGAAGTGCCTTATCAATTCATTTATAATTCTTCATTTGTCACAACTTTATTGATAAGGTCTGTCTCCATTTTTGTTATCATCATTATTTTATCTTTCATTAATAAGTTTTCACCACAAAACATTAATATTACACAACCATTAAATTCATTCCAACTTGCTATGTTAATTAATGGCTCATCAATTCTCTTAACCCTTGGGATATTCTTTATATTATTTTCTTTTTGTAATGAAGCAACATTTGATAATAATAGTTTTGGAATTATGACATTTTTCTTAGTATTTTCACCATTATTTTCATGGTTATATTGTTCTTGTATAAAAACTCATGCAACACCATCAAAAACAACATTATATTTATTGTTATTACAACTTATTATCTTAGTTTGTCATTTAATTAGAGATATACTAACACCAGAATCTATGCAATCTTTTTCTGTTTTAACTCATATTTTATTCATTATAATGCAACTTTGTGTTTTTAATTTCATAAATGGTACACTCCTTTATTGTTTCTTAATAGACAATTCTTCACATATTAATTATCCGAATATTCATTCAACTCATGCTAATAGTATAAAATGGATTCTTTTCGTTCTTGCAAGTCTTTTATTTTCATTTTCACGATATTTAATCATTCAATTAGTTGTTATCTTTCCAATACAATTCTTCTTTACAAATTATTATACAGTAGTATTAATGTATATACTATCTATAGTAATTTTCATACAATTAGACCTTATTCTTAAAACTCATATTAAGTCTGATGTTTGTTTTTTTCTTTGTGATTTTATTTTCATGATTAGAGATTAATAACTTAGAATCCTATAAAAATAAGTCTTTCTTTTTATTTCATTTCTTTATTCTGTACACTTTACCTTTCTTACTCATTAGTAGAATCACACAACCTTTCATCTTTCTTCAGTGTTACTACAGTTACACTTTTATTGTCGTATATAGACTATTCACTGACTTATTTCTTTAATTAAAAAAAAATCTAAATTTAATTTTGCTAATTCATAACAATTTTTTGGTTAGTTTATGTTAATTTTTTGTTATTTAAAATATTGTTTGAACTAAAAGATTTATTTCAATGAAAGCATTAGTTGTAATTGCTAATGGAAGTGAAGAATTAGAAGCTGTAACCATTATCGACATTCTTGCCAGAGCTAAAATTCAAGTTACTACAGCTACTATAAATTCTAATTTAGAAACTGCTTGTTCTCGTGGGGTGAAAATAATGGCTGACAAATTTCTTTCTGAATGCAATGAACAATATGATGTTATTGCTATTCCAGGTGGGTTACCAGGTGCTGATAATTTGGCTGGCTCTCAATTACTGATTCAAAAGATAAAAGAACAACTTGCAGCTAATAGATTTGTTGCTGCTATTTGCGCATCACCAGCTATTGTTTTAGAAGGAAATGGAATAATGTTTGTTATCATATTTTCTGTTTATGAAGCTATGATTTATTTTAATATTCATTTTATAGTCAAGGAAGAAAGTGTACTGCCTATCCATCATTCCAACCAAAACTTGCTAACCAATCAGCAGTTCATCAACGTGTAGTTGTTGATAATCATTTAATTACAAGTCAAGCACCAGGCTCAGCCATTGAATTTGCATTAGAAATTATTAGACAATTAAAGGGTGAAGAGGCTATGAGAGAAGTAGAAAGTCCATTGGTATTAAGTTTCAAGTATTGAAGGTTAAATTCATTTTTTAATGAAGAAGTCATTTTAGTTTCATAAAAAGTCATAAGAAAATGAGAGGATAATCAACCGACAACAAAGAGATGGGAATAATATAAAAATAGTTTTTATTAACCTATAAAAATATCCAATCAATTGAAGATATTTTTTTTGAACTTAAAAAGATAATGTCTTGGAAGTGTGCTTTATGTGGTTTGTTAATTAAATTATTTTATGAATTAATTAATAAAGTTATAATAAGGTATTTACGATAAGGAAAATCAGTATATTTTGCTGAACGAAAACAAGCAGAAGGAAAAGACTGGCATAATATTTGTTTTAATCAATATTATAAAAAGAAAAGACAGTCAGATGCAGAAAGAATAAATGCAGAATATAGAAAGGTTGCTGATGTTTGTCCTGAATGTGGGGAATTAAGAAAAGACTCTGAAGTTCGCTTTTGTGCTGGCTGTGGATATAAGTTCCAATGAATTTATTTGTTCTTTTCTTTTTGTTTGTGTTATAAACATAAAAAATTCAATAAAAAGCTTTTTATATTCCATTCAACATAGAACCAAATAAATTGGGTTAAAAATGTCTTTAAAAGAATACAAATCTGTCTAACTCTTCTTTTAGACAGCTTAAAAATCATTATTTAATGTTCCAATAAACAATTTGATTGCTGAACGATATTTTTCATAATTCACATCTTGAACTATTCCATGTTGGAATAATGTAACTATTTGACATGGAGGTGCAACAGCATCATCAGTTTTTGTCATTTTAATTATTTCTTTTGCAACCTTTTTAATTCGAGTATCAACATTAGGATTAAAATTACAAATTTCACAATGGAAACTTATAAATATTATCTCTGGTGAAAATGCCCTTAATTTAAATGCTGTTTCAGCCCATTCTTCTCCTGATTTTACTATTAACACTTCTTTATTTTTAATTTCTTCTTTTAATATTTCTATTGTTCCTCTTTCAGTATCTAGCTCTCCTAATACAACGACTGCAATTCTTTTTATTCCTATTACTTTTAGTGCATGTTTTACTCCTAGTCCAATATAATTAATAAAATATGAAGACATTATAACATCAGCAGGTATTTTAGCTTGTATACCATTTGGAAATTCCATAGGATTTTTTTTCATAATCATGACAATAGGCTTACTTTGTTCATTAACTTTAACGTCAGGAGTTAATTTAATTACAATTTTACTATCTTCTGTTTTTCCTCCTTCTTTTTTTTCAAGTGACCCTTGATAAGGAACAACCCCACCTTTTGCTCCTGTAAAAATATATGCAAATTTAATATTTTTATTTTTTGAAAGAAATTCTAATGTTTCACAAACTCCTTGTGCTATTTCTAATGAAACACGAAGATAAAATTCTGCTAAACAACACTGAGCATTTTGAAATGATTGTTCAGATAAAATTGTATTAAGATAATGTTTTATGGTTGTTGTTCTTTCATCTTGTTGACTAAAAATTTCTTTGAGAATATCAACATATTCTTTACTATGAGCAAGTAATAATTTCTTTAATGGAATTGTTTTATCTACTTCTTTAATAACTCTTTTATTAGTAGATTCAGCAATAGAATGAAGTGTTTCTATAAGTGTTTCTCCAGTTATTGGTTGATGTGAAATAAAATAATTTGTTTGTGTTTTAGAAAATACGAATAAACAACCTTCACTTGGACTATTTTCTAAAGTACAATCTGGGGTTTTCCATCTTAATTGAACAGCTTTAGGAAAAACCATATCAAACCACTTAATTATACGTTTGATTTGTTTTTTTCTTTTTTCAATCTTTTCTATTCTTCTATCTTTTTCTTGTTGTATTTTTTCTTGAACTTGTTTACCTTCTTTCTGGATAAAAACACTAAGCCTTTTACTTGCTGCTTCTCTAACAATAATAACTTCTCTCCTTAACACATCCTCACGTTCTCTTATTCCTTTTGTACAACAAACACAACATTTCCAGTGTGTAGATGGTTGTTGTATATTTGTTTTAGTTATTTCAGCAATAACCCTTTGGCATTCTGCACAAAAAACATTACTACAAGAAGAACAAATATAAATTGGTTTCTTGTTATTATACCCAAAGCACAAGGCACATCTTCCATCATTTCCAATTTTTTTATAATTCGATAATGGATGAAAATGAATTGATGAGCATGAAGCAATCATTTCATTAGTTGAAGTAGATAAAACTATTTGTTGATCTAATAATGCTTTTCTAAGCAACTTAGTAATAATTTTTTGATGAGTATAACACACAGGAATTTGAAGTGGATGAATGAATTTGAGTGTTCCAATAGCAGTTTCAGTACAATATGAGAAACAACATTTTTTTATATCAAGACTTCCTTTTTTATCATTAATTGCTTGTATACTTTCATTGTTTTCAGTTTGATTTATTGGAGTTATTGTTTCTTTAGATTCTTCTGACTTTAAAGTAGTCCCATCTTCTACTATTTCTTTTTTAATATTTTTTTTTTCAACAACAATTCCATTTTGAAATTCAGTTGTAATTGTATCATCAGTGATTGTATCACTATTATCACTACTTCGTTTTTTTAATGGTAATTCCTTTTGGTCAGGTTCTTCTGATTGTCTTTTAATTGGTTTAAGAGTATTTTTAGTCATTTGAATATGGTGTTTAAGGCATATGTGATTATGTGCTACATTATCATCTTTTTTATGACTTTCATATTCGGGGAGAGTAAATGTAGAAGCTTTTTCATTACATCCTATAACACAACACCCCATCTTTTCGATAGCTGAGTTGAAATGAACATCACACAACTTCCAATTTATTGGACGTGTATTGACTAACTCATTTTTAATCTGAAACGTTCCCTCAACTTCTTTAAGTGGGACACTGCCTTGGTTTATACAACCAACAATACAACAAAACTGGTCTGTTGGTATGTCGTCAGCCATTTTTGCTTTTCTAAGATTCCGCTCTCTACTTTTAGATTTATATTTTTGTTATTGTCTATATCTATTCCCTTTCTACTTCAAATTTAGGTTTTTCCCTTCACAAAACAAATTGATAAAAAGAGAAAATAAATAAATGTATTAATAAAAATACTAGAACTTTACTAAAAACATTCAATAAATGAATAAAGCATTACTGAAAGAATAATTAATAAAGCTCCGATGACTGACAAGACACTTGGATATTTGTTAAATAAAATCATATCATAAATTAATCCATAAATCGAAGATGAAAGATTTGAAATATTAAAAAATGCTGCAGACGTCATAAGAATAATATAAGCTATTGATGCATAAATAATTACTTGAAGAAGTGGATAAGCTATTAATAATGTTATTTCAATTACTGAAATATTAAAATCAAAAGGAAAGAAAAATAAAAGGAGCAAAGTAGGGAGTGAAAGAAGAGGAGCATGAACAGATAAAATTATAATATAATTCATTGAAGAAAATGGAGAAATAATATTGACTGTTTTTTCTTGTAATGTATTTGCAATAGCATATAAAATTGTTGAAATAAGACAGAGTAAATCACCTATTAATTCTGATGAACCATTTTGACCGTCAGCAATAGAAACAAGGATAAATCCAGATAGTGCGATTATTGCTGAAAACACTTGAATTAAATTAAACCTTCGTTTTAAAATAAAATATGAAAGAACCATAACGAATGGAATACCACAAACACTAATAAGTTGTGATGATAATATATTTGTATTTTGAATACCAATAACAAGACAAAACGTTGCACTTATATCACAGAGTGTAATTCCAAGACAATAATACCACTTTACTGATTTCAAAAATTCTACTATTGAGTTTGCTCCATATTTTAAAGACACAAATATTAATATAATTGGTAATGACCAATATACACTAATTGTTTGTATAATAGCTGTTCCACTAGAAGATTTTTGCCCTAAATAATTTGTCATTGCATAAGTTGATGCATTAATAATACTAATTGTTTGTCCAATAAAAAATCCTTTAACAACATTCCATTTTCTTTTTGAAGTACTTTTGTCATTAATTATTTCTTCATCATTTAACTGAGGTTTTAAACAACCAAAGAGATTCATAAATTGAATAGAATTGAATTTACAAAAGAAGTTAATTAATTTTTCTATTTCAATAATTTTTTAAGCAAAAAATCTTAAAGAAAATCTTAAAGAAAAAATACGTCTCAAAAACAAAAGAACTTTAAAAGTTATCTTCTAATAATCATATTAGATGTCACAAATTAAATTAAAAATTGCAATGGTAGGTGATGCAGGTGTTGGTAAAACATCACTTATGGTTAAGTATGTTGAAGGAAATTTTGATGAAGATTATATCCAAACATTAGGAGTTAATTGTATGGAAAAAACGATTTCATTAAAAGGAAAAGAGGTAACTTTCAGTGTATGGGATTTAGGAGGACAACGTGAATATATAACAATGCTTCCAATGGTTATGGACGGAGCTCGAGTTATCTTATTCTTTTTTGATTTAACTAGGGTTATGACATTAAATAACATAAAAGATTGGTACAAAGAAGCCCGTGCACATAACAATAGTGCAAGTTGTATTCTTGTTGGAACAAAATATGATTTATTTGCTGATCTTGATGCTACTGAAAAATCAAGAATAACTGCTACTGCACTTAAATATGCTCAAGCAATGAAAGCTTCTTGTGTCTTTTGTTCTTCTTCTCAAGGAATTAATATCCAAAATGTATTCAAAGTATCTTTGGCAAAGGTTTTTGGATTAACTTTGAATGTTCCTCAAACTACAGAAGGTGCTGTTCTAGTTGTGGATTAATTTCAATTCTCCTTTCACTTTTTAATTAAAAATTTTTGTAAAAATTCTTTTGATTATTTTCTTTTTTCCTTAAAATTATTATTTTTTTTTAAAAAGTCGTCAGAGCCCCAGCGCTAATTGGAGCCAGCACTGTTATCTCCATTAAGGTCAGAACAGGTCTGTGGTTTATCGTCACTCGACTAATATTATTATTTTTAAACTGTTTCATTGTTGATATTGAATATCAAATAAATAATTGTGGATTTTTATTTTATTATATCATTGTTAAAAATTATTAATTTTTAATTTTTTTTACTATTTATTTGTTTTAACCCTATTTCATATTCTATTTTTATAATTAAAAATAACACAATATAAAAATAAAAATTGTTATTTCATTAATAATTTGTAGAGATTAGAAACTTCTTTGATGGTACTGAATTTGCCACAAAAAGTAACTATACTTTGATAAACTGGTTCAGATAATTTTTGATTGACACGTACATATGTCTCTAAATAATCTGTGACACAACGAATGTATCTCTTATTTGGTTCTTTTTCTTTAATTGAGAAATCAATAACTTTTTGAGTAAAAGAAGAAAAGACATTTGAAGATTTTAGTAATAATTCCTTTACAGTACTAATAACATTTAGTTTAGGTTCTATAGAAGATAATGTGTCAACATATGCCTTTTCATTTTCACTGTTTATGACTTTCTTTAATACTTCAATTGCAATATCTTTATTGTTCTCAATAAGACTTTCAATTTGTTGTGGAGCAAAGAATTTTGCAATATTTTCTTCTTCAAGAAGTTCCATAAGTTGGTCTTTGTCATCATCATTAAGTCTTTCTGTCACAGCTCTTTTAAGAAGTGTTAGTGTTTCAGCAGATATTTGTGTTGGATCAAATAATGGGGAAAAATCAATTTCAGGAATAAGAAAAGTAAGTTCATCATGTCCTGGCATTAACAATAAAGGAGCGGGTGTGTTTTGAGGTGGAATAATTGGTCCAGGTAATGGAGTTTCAAAAATTTTAGCAATATCACGTTCTCTATTTGTTGAATCATCAGGATCACTGAACAAAGGTTGAACTGAAGGAATGTCATATGGAACATTTTTTTGATATTCAGTTGTTAATGAATCTAAATCAAATGAAGTACTTGGGAGTTTATTATTAGCAAGAATTTCACTAATTGATTTCTATTATTGTAAATAAAAAATATTATAAAATATAGTTTAGAAGAGGCAAACCTCAGATGGACAACAATTCACAAAAAGTGTTGCAATAAAATTTTTTTCAAAGCCATCAGCCTTTAAATATTCTTTACGTAATACCTTGAAGAAAGGATTTGATGTTATTGGAGAGTGTTTTGATAACACATAACAAAGAGAAAGGGCTTGTGGTTGACTTAATACTTGTGAATCAAGTAATATTGATAATGAAGTTAACAACCCAAAAAGATCAGATCTAGAAACTAAATGAATAATTCCTCCATTTATTTGGTCTAATGACTTACTACTGTCGTTGAGAATATTTAATGATTCAATAATATGTTGTGGTTGAGGCATCAAGCGGGGTTTGACTGGCTAGATCTAGAACTTAAAATTAGAAAGAACGGATGAACCACCGTAAGACGATTGTAGGAAAGTCGTCAAATTTATCTTCGTTAGAATGGAATGACCAACCAAACATAGGAAGGGGATCAAATGAAACACACAGTGTATTAAAAGGGATTAAATTTAATAGACCACCACCAGACCCAGTTTTGCCAATAACAAAAATGGAAGAAATTCAACAAAAGGAAGAGGCAAAGGCGTTTCGTTTAAGTGTTGAGAACCCCCAAAAGCAAATGTCTATTTTAGCTAGTTGGGTAGATCAAAATCAACCAAATGGGTTGTTAGATATATGTTCTGGAATAATACAATATAATGAAGATTCTATGGTGTCGATCATAGTTACTATTAAAGATTTTCTTAGGAATGCGACTTATAGTTTTTCATTTAATTCTAATTCCATTATGCAAGAAAGTTTAAACGAAGGCTATATTAAAATTTCTAATGTAAGTTATAGTCCTAATATACCTTATTTACAAAACCATCAAGAACTTGTTTTATGTAGTTCTGAGAATGCATCATTCCAATTATTTGTTTCTAAACTTCGATCATTTTCACGTATTGCAGAAGATGAAACGAATCAGACAAGTGAGTTAAGTACTTTGAAATCAAATGTAACAGATCCTGAAGGATATACGTATAATTTCTCTCAACCAACAAAAGAGCTTTTTGAAAATCTTAGAGGATTTGCTGTTATGGCAATTGATAATCATCCCATTACACAACAATTTCTTTCTTTGTTTGATCAAAACAACTCATTATTTAAATGTACATATAAAGAATATTTGAAACTTTTGAATATTGATGTATCAATTGAGAAATATATTAGTGATAGACAAACTTTAGAAAATATTAAAGAAAACGTTAGGTTATTCAAAAAAAAAATTAATACTGAACAAGTTGGTCAAACAAAAAGAGATAATGAAGAGTCCCAAATGTATGAACGACTTAAACAAAATGGAGATGAATGTAGAAGATATGTTGAAGCTTTTCTTGAAAAAAAACAAAGAATTCAAACAATATTAGATATTTATAGAGCGTGTTTTTCTATTAATAATGAATGTGTGTATGACCATCTACTCAAAGAAGAAACATTATATGAATTATTTGACATTTATCAAAGAGATCCTAATTTTGAACAACAAATTAATTTCTGGGAAGACAGTGAAAAAGTACAAATTAGACAAATTATTCTTTATCCTCCAGCTGTTATTAAAAAATTAAAGTATATAGTTAAACTTAATTATTTAAGAGATGTTGTTGTTGCAAGATTCTTAGATGAAGCTTCTTCAAGATATTTTACTTGGTATATTAATAATACTCGACTCAGTGTTGTAAAACTAATGAAAGATAATTATTCTTTTATGAACGATATTAAACAAGCTTTTGAAGATGGAAATTCAGAAATAAAAAGTCAAGTGTTATCATTCTTTTCTTCAATATTAAAAATTTATAGTGGTTCTGGGAATTCTTCTGTAGAAAATACTAAATTAACGTTTGATGAAATTAAAAGGATGAATATATTTTCTGTTACAATTCAAGGATATTCTAACTCTAACTATCTCATAAGATCTAAATCAGTAGATTTATTAACTGACATGTTTGTGATGGATTCTTTTGAATGTACTCGTGCTATATATTCATCTATTTCAATTAATGGAGAAGATGTAATTCCTATTGTTGTTATTTGTAGTCAATTTGTCAAGGAAGATCATCGTTCATTAATATTGAGTATGTCTCATCATATTATTTATTTTTTAAGATGTGACTCATCTGATTTTTCAATAGAAGAAAAAAGAATCAATTATTCATTAATTTATGGACAGTTAGTACCAATATTAGCTAGTCCATTACAATTCTTTCCTTCAGTTGTAACACCTAAATTAAGAGAGCGAGTAAAAAGAGAAAGAGGAATTAATAATTTTGATTCTTTAGTGACTCAATTATTTGAAGTCATTGGATATTTATTTATTTATCATTCTGAATATTGTGAAATGTACTTTGAAACAGAAAGTAAGTTTATTCAAGTTGTGAAAACTTGGATAAACTGTTCTAATGAAGTGTTAGAAACAGCAATTCTTCATTGTTTAAAGAGAATACTAGAAAAGGAGAGTGGAGTATCTGATATATCGATAATAAGAAATCAAATAGTTCCAATCATTGTGCGTAAATATGTTTGTAGTTCAAATGCTGGAATTATATCATCACTTATTTCTAGTATCTTTGAATTACTAGCTAGTGAAGAAGGAAATGCAGAAATTATTGACGATGCACAAAATTATCTTCAAGGGTTAAGACTGGAAACGTCTCCTGAATTATTTAATTCAAATAGAGCAAGTGAAGTGTTTGAAATATTTTCTCAATATCTTAAAACACATACACTAACGAAAATGAGTGTCTGTTCTGTGGGACCAATTCTTAGGTCATCTTTTGTAAAAAAATTTTCTCTTGCTGCTCAAAAAAGAAGAATGTCTGAATTATCTGATGAAGAAGTTGGTGGAAAGAGAAAGGGAGATAATATAAGCCCTAATTATGATACTCATGTATCAGCATTTGATACAACTCCCACAAATAACCCAATTAAAAACGGAAAAAATGTCAATCGCTCTACTTCAGGTGTTACAAATACATCTTTACAAAGACAAGTTAGTGATGATACACCAGATAAACAAATTCGATATATGGTCTTTTCTAGAAGAAAAAGCACATTTTCTTAGTACTGTAACTTTGGTTGATTATAAAGACTTTTTTCATTTCTTTTCTTTAATAAAAAAATGTTTTTCAAACTAATTGAGACGTTGACAAATTAATTAATTGTTGTCAATAAAAAAGTTTATCTTTTTTTTAATGAATTACTTTTTGAAAAAACGAAAAATAATAAGAACTAAAAAGACTATATTTGTATATATTAATTACTTCAATGAGCCGTCTATCCATTGAGGAATTAACTACATTAATTCCATTTCTTGAAGATATTTTTACTGCAAGGAATTATTATATGGTTAGTAAAAAAACTCAACAGTCATTTGGTTTACATGACAAGAATGTGGGATATATATTAACAGTTCAAATACCAGAAGAAATTAAAGCTCAATTAAATGAAGAAA
The DNA here is from genome assembly GCF_000257125.1 of Entamoeba nuttalli P19. Taxonomy (NCBI): domain Eukaryota; phylum Evosea; order Mastigamoebida; family Endamoebidae; genus Entamoeba; species Entamoeba nuttalli. Next base: position 13,517 of record NW_008575681.1, read on the forward strand.
GTGAAGAAAATGAAGAAGTGATAGAAAAAAGATTTACTCAAGAATTATCATTATTTAAGAATAGAAAAATTACATTACTTACAAAAACAACAATGCAATTATTACCAACACTTATGACACCTATAATTCTTCCTCCTGTTACAGCAAAAGTAATAAATTTTTTTATTAAAAATAATATGATAAAACCAATAAAAAGAGTAACTATTAAATATGTTTTAACTTGTGTTGAAGATAGAAATCAAATAATTTCATTAGACCCATTTAAAGAATTTGAATATTTACATTTGATAATATATGACATATACAGAGTAGAATTACATAAAATAATTAGTAAACAATTAAAAATTAAAACTTTAATAATTACATTTAAAATGGCTGCTGATATTGAACCAACAATATTTAATTCATTTAATGAATTTCATATTGATAAAATGATAATTATTTGTAAAAGAAAAGAAGAAATTGACCAACTAAATTTAATAAAAAGTATTAAATCAAATCCAAAAATTCAAATTTGTTGTAGATTTTGGTACAAAACAATTGACCCAAAAATGGTTATTGTTTGGAAACCAAATCTTCTTTATATGACTGAAGATGGTGTTCTTGAAGCTGAAATACTTACTAAATATTCTCCTTGGAATATTAAATTTGTTGAATTACCACCAGATGAAAATGAAAATAATTTTCAAAACTAAGTGAACAGTTATTTTTAGATTTTATCATTTTTATCAATATCTTTTAATGTAATTCTAATGTTCTTCGTTTTTAATATTTCAATTAATAATTGAACTTATAAAATACAATAATTTGTTAGAAAAATAATAGTTAATATCTGATTGAATAGAGAAATTATTTGATATAATATAATGTTATTTCTTCCTTATTTATTTCTTTTTTAGAAGAAGAAGAATAATAAATTACTTCAAAAATTTGTGTATTTTGTATCTAATTGAATTGAAATAAATCCTTTAATTATCTGGTGAATTGTTTTTATTATTTTTGTTATTAAATGAATTGGTAAATTCATTCTTTTATTCTCCAAGCTTTAATTTCAAAATAGGTATGAAGTAAAATAACACCTAAATGTAACACAAAAATCTAACAAATAAAGTGTTTAAAAAAAGTGATAGCTTTTAATGGACATCAAAGTTATAAGTATATTTTAAACGTTACAATGATAAAAAATTCCAAAACAACTAATATTATAAAAAAAAATCTTTTTAAGAATTTAATATAATAAATTTTATTTTGTTTGTAATTCTTTTATAAACAATATTACAAATGTATTTTATATTATTTCAAATTTCAGTTATCCATAAACATTTTGTTAATTCGGTTAAATTATTGAGAAAAAAATATAAAAGATGTTTGTTATTATTTTTTGTGATTTTTGGTTTGAATTAGAACCATAAAATATAATAAAATATTATTTAAAATATTTATATATTCTAAATTGATATTTCTTGAATAAAATATTATTAAAATAACCTTTAATATCTTGATAATTTTAGTAAATTCAAACTGCTTTTACAATTTTAAACAAATAAAAATGAAAACTGAAAATAAAATTCTTTGAAAATATGGAAACAACTCATCCACAATTCATTGATGATGAATGTTCAGACGATGAAAGTATTAAACAAACAGAAAGTCATTTTGGAATAAATGAATTGGTTGCAATCTCTCGTTATTTTCATAATGAGGAAGATTTTATTAAATTTATTCAAATACGTTCGTCATATCAAGAAGTATTAGAATCATTCATATTTAATCCTATCTCATCAACAAGATTGTTTCCTAATATCCAAATTCAATTTTTATATTCAGATAAAGATAAATTACTTCCAGATATTCACTATTTTGTTTTTTGTTATGAGTTACCTTATTCTACTGCTATACGGCTAAAAGAAAAAATGGTTACTTGTACTAATGTAATTTACACATATGATGATGTCGATCAATATGGGGAAGAAATACCAAGAGATTTATCAATTAAAAAACTAGATGAGTCTTGTTATGAAAATAATGAACAACTAACAGAATTAGTTCTACCTCAAACTGTAAATACTCTTGGTAATTGTTGTTGTATTGAATGTACAAATTTGGAACGTGTGATATTGTCAACCTCTTTAACGTCTATAGGAGATAATTGTTTCAGTGGATGTAAATATCTTCATACAATTTATTTTCCAACAGGGTTACAAAAGATTGGGGATGACTGTTTTAATGGGTGTAAATCTCTGGAACAAGTTAAATTACCATCTACATTAAAATCAATAGGAGATGGTTGTTTTAGTGAGTGTAAGCATTTAACAAGTTTATATCTCCCAAATTCAATAACATTTTTAGGGGGAGGTTGTTTTGAATCCTGTACAAGTTTACAAGAAGTCAAATTATCTACTCAAATCACTTCAATACCAAATGATTGTTTTATTAATTGTTCCATGTTATCATCCATTCGTATACCAAGTACAGTCACTAAAATTGGAGATAGTAGTTTTGAAGAGTGCCTTTCTTTATCTTCAATTCAATTTGATTCCGTAGAGTCAATTGGGATAAGTGCCTTTAAAAATTGTATTCATTTAAATTCAATTCAATTACCAACTACATTAACATTAATAAACAATGAATGTTTCTATGGATGCATTCAATTAATGAGTATCAATATTCCCTCTGGTATATTAGTTCTTCCAAAGTACTGTTTTTGTGAATGCTCTTCTTTAACAAAAGTAGAATGTCCCAATGAGCTGCGATACATTGGCGATTATTGTTTTGAGGATTGTCCTTCATTGAAGGAAATGAATCTTCCTTATGACATATGTACATTAGGTGCGGGTTGTTTCACAGGGTGTGATCAACTTCATATTAATTGATTAAAAATTATGAGATTCAATCTTTTGAAGATCAAACGTCAAAACAATTTTTAACAAAAAAGAAGTTTCTAAAGAGAAAAAAGAGAAAGTAACTTCAAAAGGATAAACAGATAATAATGATAGAGAACATTGATTATTATTATCCAAATCCTAAACCTAAATGTCCTGAAGGATATGACATTGAAGAAGTTGAAGCTCCAGACGCTGTATATATAGTTGTATCAAAAGTATTAATGTATGGAGTATTTGTACTAACTACGATAGGAACAGTACAAACATATTTTGGAAACAATTTGATAATTACTATCGGAGATATGATTGGGTTATTGCTCTTCATTTTATTAACATATTGTCATTATAAAGTTATACATACATCTCCTGGTATTGTACAAAATTATATCCCTGTTGCTTCACAACAAGAATTAAATGAAGCTATTGAAAGAGTGAAAAAAGGAAATCGTAGTGGTTGTAAAACTTGTGATATTTGTTATCGTGTTAGGTGGTGTAGTAAATGTGAAAAATTTAGACCACCACGATCTTATCATTGTAAAAAATGTGGTTATTGTATTGAAAAACGAGATCATCATTGTCCATGGGTGTCAAATTGTATTGGAAAAAATAATATGAAATTCTTTGTTCAATTTATATTTTACGCATCTTCAGCATTATTGCTTTCTTCAATTATAAATGGATTTTCTATCTTTCATGCTGTTATACATTATGACTTATTACATGGATCATTTAATTGGTCAATAATTACATTAATTGTTCCATCAGCCGTAGGAATGGCAATTGGATTAGCTTTATTTGCAGGGATGTTGGTGTTGTTAATAAATTATCTTATATCGATTATGCACAACGAGACTTCTATGGAGTCTATTGAAATTGCCAGATTATTGAAAATTAATAAAGGAAAACGAGATCTTGTTTTTGAAAATATTCCATCTTATGATAGAGGTGTATTTAATAATATTAAAGAAACTATGGGACCTACAATATTAGATTGGTTTATACCATCACAACGAAGAAGTAATGAGTTAGAACTTTAATTTTCATTTAAAAATTTTTAATTTTAAGATTATTCGGATTAATTAATTTTTTATTAATTTTATTAAAGTAAAACTATTAATATCAATACTCTGAAAAAAAATAAAAATAAAAAATGAACTTAAAAAACTTATATTGTCGATGTTATTATTATTCATTACCTTTTGTTCTGCAATTTCTTTAACTGAACTTGGTTATTGGAATGGTGTAAAAAGAATTAGAAGAGAATTCCCATATCTTGAAAATAATGTTTATCTTGATTATACAGCCAGTGGACTTCATCAAGTATCTCAATTAAAAGATTTCTATTATGACGTTTCAAAAAAATTATATGGCAATGCTCATAGTATTTCTCCATCATCAATAAATACAGACACTGTAGTTAAACAAATGAGAAAAAGAATATTAAAATATTTCAATGCAAATCCAAAAGAATATGATGTTATATTTACTAGTGGTGCTACTGAAGCATTAAAAATTGTTGGGGAAAATTTCCCATTTACTCCAGCAAGTGTTTTTTTATATCTCTTACAAAATCATAATAGTGTGTTAGGAATTAGAGAATATGCTAGTCATGCTAATGCTACTTGGGGATATTTCACAGAAGAAGACCCAGAACAACAATGGAAAAGTGTGTTAGACAAATTAAATAAATTACAAACAACTAACGTTACTCATCATTTAATTGCTTTCCCAGGAGAAGATAATTTTAATGGAGCTAAATTCCCATTAGATTGGATTTGTAAAATTAATTCATTATCAAATAATAAACATAAATTCCATGTATTATTAGATGCTGCTGCTTTAGTTCCAAGTGCAAAACTTGATTTAACTAAATACCATCCAGACTTTGTCTCAATTAGTTTTTATAAGATGTTTGGATTCCCAACAGGAGTAGGATGTTTAATTATTAAAAAAGAAGTTGCTAAAGAATTAAAAATTTCTTATTTTGGTGGAGGAACTGTAGTTATGGCTGCTGCTGATAGAGATTGGAAAGTATTCCCAGATTATTTACCTCCAAAATATGAAGCTGGAACATTAAATTTCCTTGGAATTCTTGGACTAAAACATGCTTTTAATCATTTCCCAAATATTGATATTATTCATAAACACACATATGCTCTTACTCGTGTATTATTTACTGAGCTAAATAAATTAACATATTCTAATGGTACTAAGGCAATAGAAATTTATGGAAATCATAACCATTCTACTTATGAAAATCAAGGTCCTATTGTTACATTTAATATTTTAAATAGTAAATATAAATATAATGGTATATTCCCTAAACATGTTCCATTATTAACAATAAATGAATTCTTAGCAAAAAAGAATATTCATGTTAGAGTTGGATGTACTTGTAATCCAGGAAGTTGTTTAAATTCATTAAACGTTACTAGCCTTGCAGCAGCTGCTGTTACTAATCCAAACACTCCAGTTGATACTACATTAGAAGGAAAACAATACGGTGCTGTTAGAGTGTCTATTGGATATCCAACAACAATTGGTGATATTAGAAAATTCATTCGTGCTATAAAAGAATTTATTAAAATGGTTGAATAAAAAAAAACATTTTTATCTTATTTAAATTTTATTTGGTTTTTATTTTCTTATTTGTTTTACTTTTTTGTTCAAATAAAATAATACTAAATAATAATTGTCAATTAAGTTTTGGATTTAAGCTTTTAAAGATCATCATGGAATAAAACATATTTAGACTCTCGTTTCTTCGAAGCAATTCTTAAAACCAATTTCACTGACTCACAAATAACAAAATGAACTAGAACAGCAATAAGGATTAATAACCAATCTAACCACTTTAATGGATATTGTTCAATAATATCATTGAAATAAGGTACATAAATACCTGCAATAAGGAATAAAACAGATATAACAAGTCCAATTAATAAATACTTATTACCAAACATATCTTTTGAAATTGTAGGACCAGTAATTGATTTACTAATAAAGGAATGGAATAACTGAATCACAGATAATGAAATAAATGCAAGAGTTCTACTATGATTTGGACGTTCATCAGTCATTCCTGTTGGCATATCATATCCTCCAAATTCAGCCAATGGCTTGATATAAAGTGTCATAAAGAAAAGTGCAATGGAAATAATAGCCATAGTCAATCCTTGGAATAACACAATAAGAGCTTTTTTCCAATTGAATATATTACTATTTGGGTCTCTTGGTTTTCTTTCCATAATATTACTCATGGGAGGGTCAAGTCCAAGACAAATTGATGGTGGGATATCAACAACTAAATTTGCCCAAAGAATCATCATTGCAGAGAATGGTGGTGTTTGACCACATGCAACACAAATCATCATAGTCCAAATTTCTGCAGAATTAGCACTCAACAAATACATAACAAATTTCATTATATTATCAAATACCCTCCTTCCTTCTTTAATTGTGGCAACAATGTTATAAAAGTTATCATCTAACAGAACAATATCAGCAGATTGTTTTGTCAAATCAGTTCCACTTCCCATAGCAATACCAATATTAGATGATTTAATAGCTGGAGCATCATTAACACCATCTCCAGTCATAGCAACAACTTCTCCTCTTCTTTTTAATGCTTTAACAACAGTAAGTTTATCTTCTGGAGATACACGTGCAAAAACACTTGGAAATGGCTCACGTTCAGCTAAAGCCTTTTCACTCATACCAAGTAATTCATTACCAGTCATAATATATTGATCAATGTCTTCTTCTGGGTCTATAACTCCTATTTGTTTAGCAATAGCACCTGCAGTTTTAGGATGATCACCAGTGATAATTCTAACTTGAATACCAGCTTGTTTTAATGCTTTAACAGCTAAAGCACTTTCATTTCGTGGAGGATCTACAATACCAACTAAACCAAGAAACATTAATCCATTTTCTATACTAGTGTTATTGTCTTCAGTAATATGTGTAGTGTTCATATCAATTTTACCAATAGCACATGCAAGAACTCTACTTCCATTTTGTGCCATAGAATTCATTTGATTTTCAATATCCTTTAAAATATCTTGGTTTAATGGTTTACCATCAAAATTAAAAGAACAGATTGACAATATAGATTCACATGCTCCTTTAGCAAAGATAATTCCACTATTATTATTATCTTTATAAAGAACGCTCATTCTCTTTCTATCACTATCAAATGGAACTTCTGTCACAAATGTATTTCCTTTACTAATATAATTACTTTTTGTAATACCACAATGAAGAGCACAATTATATAAAGCAATTTCAGTTGGATCTCCAATCATTTCAGTTTCTCCTTTTTCATTAACTTTAGTAGAGCTATTGTTACACATTGCACAAACTTTTAAAATATCAATAGACTCACTAGGAATTTGAGATATTTCATCATAAATTGAATTATAAATCTTAAATTGACCATTAATAGTCTTAAAACTGTATAGATTTGGTCCTTGTCTAATTTCTGTCATAGTCATTCTACCTTGTGTTAATGTTCCTGTTTTATCTGTACAAATAGTAGTAACAGAACCAAGCCCTTCTACAACTGGTAAGTTTCTAATAATGACATGTTGTTTACTCATTCTACTAACTCCAATAGACATAGTAATAGTAACTACAGCAACAAGTCCTTCTGGAATAACTGAAACAGCTAAACTTAATCCAATTTTGATAATACTGACTGTATCTTCCCATGTCATACTTCCATTTTTAATAAATAACCATAATACTAATAATCCTACTACTATAAAACATAAAATACCAGCTAATAATACAAGCCATTTTCCTAAATTTGCTAATTTTCTCTTTAATGGCATTGTTTTATCAATTTTTTTATTTAACTCACTTGAAATTTTACCAATCTCAGTTACTTTACCTGTAGCAACAACAACTCCAACTCCTCTTCCTTTAACTACACTTGTTGACATAAATGCAATATTCTTTCTATCTCCAACTGGAACATTAGGTGTTTTAATAAGGTCAATACTCTTTTCAATTGGATTCATCTCTCCTGTTAAAAGAACTTCAACAACTTCTAAGTGATGAGTTTGACATAAACGAAGATCAGCTGGAACAGTATTTCCTTCTTCTAATACAACAACATCCCCTGGAACTAGTTGGTCTGCTGTAATTACATCTGTTACACCTTCTCTTATTACATTAGCATGAATAACATCAGCATTTTCTAAAGCCTCTAGTGCACGTTCTGCTTTAAATTCTTGAGTAAATCCAATAACAACATTAGACACAATAACAATAATAAGCATTCCAGCAGCAATCCATTCTTCAATACAAAGAGAAACAATTGTACCAACTATTAATATCATAACAATAAAGTCAGTAATTTGATTCCATAACATCTTAAATACATTCATTTTTGGAGGTTTTGGTAATTCATTTGTTCCATACTTCTCTCTTCTTTGATCTATTTCAATTGTAGATAACCCTTTTTCTAAATCAGTTCTAAATGTTGTAAGAATTGTTTGAACATCTACATCATAAAAGTGTCCTTCAGTTGGAAGATATGCATCTTTACTAAAACGACCTTCTGGTATTTCTTCTTGTTGAGCTTCATTAGCAGGTTCTTCAATAATACAATGATATTTTGGTTTGATATACTCTCTCCAATTACTAAACTTATAATAGTTTTGAGAAAGAAAGAGAACAATTGTAGTCATCATTGCACGAACATTTTCATCTTCATTAGCTAAATGTAAATTAAATTGGAAATCATGACAAATAGTTGAAATATTCATTGTTTCAATAATATCTTGAAAACTACGATCAGTTTGAATCATAAAACAAAATACTTCAAGACTTTCTTCTGAAATAGGAGTACATACTGATGTAAATCCATTTCTTTGTTTTGTTTGATATTTAGTTAAAAGACCATATAGTGCAAAACATATTTTGACTGGAAGATAGTTCTGGTCTCTGTTATTCTCTTGATAGAAATCAACTAAAGCTTTGATACTTCCTTTTGGTGCATTATTTCTTAATTGATCAATTTTATCTTGCCATAACTTTGCCAATGTATCTTTGTTTTTATTTCTTTTGGCAGGCGTTTTGACATACCATTTCATTTCAATAGGTTGGGGTTTATCCTTAAACTCCATATAATTCTTAAGTAATTAAAGACTGTTGGTTTTAAGTTCTTTACTCCTTTAAATACAGTTCTTAATATTTTTCAAATAGGAAAGAATGACCCAAATAACTAATTCTTTACTTTATAATCGTTGAGATAAGTAATCTATTTGATTCTTATGAGGATTTTGTATTTAGGGGGTTATTTTCGGTTTGGATTTATCTTGCTACTCAGCCTAATTAATTCTCTCCTTTCAGGATTATCAGCCTATCACAAAAATTTAATTTTTGTTTTTTATCAGCCACTTTGCCGTTCTTTTCATCGGGAAATCTTATTTTGGAATTAAGTTTGTGGATATTTAGAATAATAGTTCTAAAGTTCCACCTTATTTGAGTAAGTTTTATATTTTTTTCTATTTTTTTTCTTCCTTATTTTTTGTATTATAGTGGGTTTTTTTTTACATTTTTTTTCTAAGATTTTTATTCTTCATCCTTTGTAAAAAAATTTATTGTAAATAAAAAAATGATAAATTTTTAACAAGAAAATCTTAAACTTTTCTAAAAAAGGAGTATTAATATCTAATAATTAAAATTTTTCTATCTTTATTTTTCCTTTTTTTTTGAAAAATTTTAAGTTTGTCTTAACAAAAATACTCACCCCAAAGAAAACATAACTTTGAAAAAAAATGGTTATTTAAATAACACATTTACTTTTAATTTTGTTGTTTTTGAACCATCAAAATCTTATCACCCAATGAAAGGGCTACGCCTTGACTTTTTGCTCTGATTCTAATACACCCACCAATCTTCCCATTATTTATTTCAATAGAAATATTAGCAAGAGCATCATCTCCAAAGACCGTTGTGGCATATAGATTAGCTGATAAAAATCCAATCTCACTACAGAACAAAGATTTTGGAGTAACACAATTCATGTGTGTTTCTTTGCATAAGTGCTCAATGAATTGAATAAGATCAGTGATGTCTGTTTCAACAATAATTTTATTTTCCCATTCATATCCCATCCACTTCTTTTGGAAGACATCTTGGCTAATATCAGCAGGTTTAATACTGTCCAGTGCCTCAACACTGATGTTGTTAAGAACCATATGATTGTCACTACTTCCAGTAGTAATTTCTCTACCTACACAATCATAATTAATGTACCCAGCAATTAATCCAGATGATGTACCAGTGACACAAACAGGAATAGTAACTCTAGTAAATTCTCCAGCTCCAAGGGTGAGTGGTTGTTGTTGTCCAATAACTTCAAGTCCATCAGAACGAGGGACTAATTGAATCATAATATTTTGTAAAGTGCTTTGAGACTGATTAACAATAAGTGTGTCTATAGCAATATCAAATTGAGATAATTCTAAACTTGCTTCAACATATAAAGGATCAGAATATCCACTTAATTGGATAATATTTCTAAATGTCATTAAATTCTTTTCTTCATTTTCTGCAATAGTTGGTATTTCACTTTCTTCATTAAACATACCAAAACTTAATTCATCGTCAACTTGAATAATATCTTTCTTTATAACAATAACATCTTTTTTTATTTCAGGTTCTGCTAATGCAGCTTCAATTAATTTCTCATTTTTTGTAGTTATACAAGTAATGCCTTGTCTGATTTTTCCAATTAAATCACTACCTTTTTGTGTTTTTAATAATTTTAATAAACATTGTAATGCTTTAGCAGTAATCTCATGTTGTTTTGTTGGTTCAAACATTGTATTTCCTTTCAAAACTAATTTAACAATAGATGAAATATAAGTTCCAGAAAGGATATTACTCTTATCTTCTTCTAATAATATACTTTTTCCTTCTTCATTAAACATTAATTCATATAACTTATTGAAACTTGTTAAAACTTCTTCTTTAGTATATGAAAATCGAGAAAGAATCCATATAATTTCTACAAGAAGTTGAGGTGTTTTAATAGAATGAATAATGTCATATAATGGTTGTAATATAAAAGAGTTTTTATTATTTGTATTATTTGAATTTAACAAAATGTTTCTCACAAATAATAAAATCTCTTTAGAAACAGAAATAGAGTTAGTTGTTTGCATTATATCTAATAATACAGGAATAATAGACTCACAAGTAAATTTGTTATTACATTCTTTAATAGCTTGAAGTATAGCCAATTGGTATTGTTCATCTTCTTCTCTTTGTAATTCTTTTCTTAAAGTATTAATAACTTCATTAATAGTTTTAGAAGTAACACATTTAACAACTATTTGTGCAACTTTAGATCGAACATATGAACTAGTACATTGAAATCCCCTTAACATATCAATTTCCAATTCATTCATTAGTCTTGGTGTTTTATGAATTTGTTGTTCTATTCTTTGAAGAACAGAAATTTTAACATTAATATCACTTGACTTCACAACAATATCAATCAAACTTCTAATAGCTGCTTTTACTACTGAAGATGAAGAAGAAACAACTAACATACAAAGGGATGCTTCTAATGAAACAGCAGTTGATGGACTTTGAATTAAAGAAGCACAAATAGAAAGATAAGTTGTAGAACTATCTGGAGTAGAACGAGAAACAGATTTAATAAGATGTAATAACTCAAGTTGAATATCTTCTTTATAGGTACTTATTTGTTCTGACTTTTTAATTACATAACGTACCGCAGCAGATAAATCTACATACATTAGTGCTCTTAAAGCACTACATTTTACTGAAGTAATGCTTTCTTCATTAACTGCAGTACAAATTAGTTTTGAAGCATTTGGAACTAAATCTGGGTATAATCGATAAATATGACAAATAGCTGAAAAGCAATGTTTTCGAACAAGAGGACTTTTTGAATTAATATTACTAATTACTGCATGAGTAAGTGGTTGAATAAGTTCTTTTTCTGAAATAGTTAAAATAAATTTTAAAGTCAAAGCACGAATATATTCATTTGGATGATTTAAATCATTTTGTAATGAATTAATAACAAGAACCAATTCTGATAATAATTTTCCTTGCTCATCAACACGTTTAATACATGATAAATACATTAAAAATAATCTTTTTACAGTATGGTCAGTTGATGGTAAGGCATAACTGATAACATTCATCAACATATCTGTGTGTTGTTCACCATCTAATTCTGCAGAAATTAGTTGTTGTAAAGCCTCACTTTTAGATATATCATCTTTTTGTAAAAGACTAAGAATTTCATCACTTCTAAATGTGATATAATTATTGAAAATATGATATGTTTGTTGCATCCCTTAAAAATCTAAATGATTTTCAAGTTTTAACAAAAACTTTAATAATTTTTTTCATATAAAAGTATAGTTTATCTATTTAATTACTATACTTTATTAATAAAATATTATAAAAATATAATATATTAAAAAATAATAAAGCATCACTCAACAATTCAATCATCGAAACAAGTCTAATGCACTTCTTTCTGCTATTGGTTTTATTTGTGGTTTTTTCTTATCAGCTCTTTTTGGTTTTGCTCTTGTTTTTGGTGCAAATAACTCCATTCTTTTCTTAAGAACTTCCCTACGGTGTTGTTTTATTTTAGAAGTTTTAGCAGCTTCATCTTTTAGTCCTTCAAGGAATTCTTCTCTAATCTTCAAATGGTCTTTCTCTACAACATGACCAATGAGATTAGGATTCAAAGTAATCATATCAGCAGGAATTTTATCAAGTAATTTTTGAACTTCACTCTCTTTATAACTCTTTTGTGATTCATAAATATTATTTTCAAATGTATCAACAACTGCACTACCTGAACCTGGAATTGGAATAGTAGATACTCCATTATATCTACCAATTGCAATAAAATCTTCAAATGGACAAAACTCACAAGAAGTAATCATATCACGATGTGTTTCTCCAGGACGTTGTACATTAATTTTATTAAGTTTTTCATCAAATATTTCAACAATATTTCCTCTTCCAACTGCTAATAAATTTCTTTGAGAATAATTTAATGAAGTTACATCACTAAAGCCAGTCATCGTCATGTGAGTGTCTTCCACCATCATTCTTAAATCTGTGAATCTTAAGGTTCCATCTTCACTTGATGAAGCAAGATATTTTCCATCTCGAGTTACTGCTAAACCTGTAATAGCTGCTTTATGGAAACCTAACCCAACAACGGCATTAGCCATATTTGGTGTCCACATAGTAATTGCACCAGTTACATGTCCATTAATAATAACTGCATTATATGGGTTTTGAATCATTGTTGTTGTTAAACTAGAAAGTGGATGTTGAGCTGCCAATTCACCAGTAGATATATCAAGATATTTTAATTTAGGTTTTGTTTCTACACAATTAACAGAAAGTAAGAAATGATATGGTAAGAAATCCAATTGACGAGGTTTAGGAAAATCAAATAATGAGTGGATGTCAGTTGCTTTATCATCGTAAATATGAAGTCTTTTTTCTTGAGCTACAGCAAATAATTTAAATGTATGGAAAAAATGCATTCCATAACATTGTTCTTCAACATGAAATTCATTTATTAATTTTTGTGTTTTCCATTCAAGAATTCCAATATGACCTTTTCTACCGCAAATACCTAAATGAACACCATTACCTGTAAAATTAGTTGAATAAGGACCATATTCTAATTGTAATGAAAATATTTTTGCTTTAGTTTGTTGGTCTAGATATGGAAGAACATCTGCAATATTATAGTCCATATAACCTGATTGTTTGGTTTCTTCTGGTTGTAAATAATTTTCTGCTCTTATTTTTTGTTCTCTACCTTTTAAAAGAACCTCTTTTCTTTTATCATTTTTTATTTCCTTTATTGTTTTTATTTTAGGACGTTGTTTTATTGATATACCAGCCTTTTCTTCTTGTTCTTTAGGCAGTTTAGAATCACTAGGTTTTTTGTTCATTGAATGACACTTTTATTATTTTTTTTTGTTTTTTTTATATTATTAATTTTATTAGTAATTTTATTATTAATTTTATTATTTATAATATAAAAAAACAAAAAAGTTTTTTAATTGAATAATTCGTAATGAAACAAATAGGTCAATACAATTTTAATGGTAATAGTACTTGTTGTTTTCTTCCTTTTTCTTTCAACACTAACTTACAAACAAATCACCCTGATTATTTTATACAACGACTATGTGATAAACACAATGATTGTGTATTTACCTCTGTTCGTGGAGTACCACTTCATGGAAAAGAATTAGGTGTACAAACAATTATATTTGACGAAGATTATTTTACCATTGATGAACATCCACTTTTTTTCAGTTATGAACAACCACCTTCAAAACATGATGCACCATTTTGTGAAATAGAAACAATAGAATTAATGAACATTGTTTGTTTTTATTAAATAAATTTTTTAGCTAACAATTAATAATTTAGATAAATACTCCAATTAACTTTCCATCTAAAAGACATTCTATGAATTAAATTCATTTGTAATTTCAATACAAAATTATAGAATCAAAATAACCAGAGAAATAAAATAATAAAATTATTTAACCTTTTATCTAATAGTTTGATATTCTATTCTCTGAAAAACAAAATATAAAAATACAAAATTGTTTTTATTTTTTGTACATTTGTTCAACTCTAAGACTTAATAAAATAAAAAACAGATTTATAACAAAAAATTCTCTTTAAATTTTATGTTTTATAATTTTAATAAATTTAAAAATAAATCTTTTTTCAAATTGAAATAGAATTTCTTATTTTAAAAAAGAAATTTTTCTTAAAAAAGCGAATTAATGATTTTTATATTTTGTGTTTAAATTTTCATTTTAAAAAACTCCACAAACAAGGAAGATTTAAAAGATTCTTTTTGTTGAGAAAGAAAAAAAAAATATGAGTGGTTTTGTAGGGAAAAGAAAAGGAATTTAAGAATTTTGAAGAGAAAAACATCCAACAAAATAATTATTTGACAGACTTGCGTTAGTTTATGTGATGGAAAACATTAGTAATAAAGCCAAATAAACTCAAGAATCACAAAAATGTTAAAATTATTTATAAAAATAGAAAAAAATTCCATCATAAAGAAAGCAACAAGAAACTAATTAATAGATTTTTTAAAATAGAAGTGTTGAATAAAATTGGTTATTTCATTTAATTTATTGTCAAAAAGAATCTACGTAACTTTTGAATTCAATTTGAAAACTCCCAAATTTTCATCTCATTAATAAGAAGGTTTAAACTCA
Organism: Entamoeba nuttalli P19; assembly: GCF_000257125.1. Lineage (NCBI taxonomy): Eukaryota > Evosea > Mastigamoebida > Endamoebidae > Entamoeba > Entamoeba nuttalli. Next base: position 28,686 of record NW_008575681.1, read on the forward strand.
TCATTATGACAAAAATCAATAGCACTTCTTCCAAATGTCAATCAGTAAATAGAAATCTTTCTGTTGATAGAGAAAGAATTTCTAATGCATGTGTAATTGGATTATTTGTTGTTCTTGGTAATTCAGTTACAGTAAAACTTCCTTCCAAGAAGTCAAAAAACACACTTGCACATCTTTCTATTGCCAGTACATGTCTTAATGGAAAAGAAATAAATGAAATTGTTCAAGAACAATATAGTTTTCCAAATATTTTAGATAAAAATAAAAGAAGAGATAAAGAAGTAGCTATCTTTAATGCTGTTTCTAAAAATGTTATTGGACTTCATTTTAAACTTGCTAAACAAACAACTTCAATTAAAACTCTTAAATTAAAAATTTATAAAGAATTAGGTCCATTTAATAAAAATGGAGTTATTTTGTTTGGAACAAAAGTTACTACAAATTTAATGAATCGAAATCCTTATGGTAGGTGTTCTCAAAGAGCTTTTATAGAATTAAAAGGATATGATGAAGAGATTGTAAATATATTTCATTCTGTGTGTAATATGAAAGAAAATGTTATTGAAAATTATTTAGTAAAATGTCCAGAATTATTTCAAACTTACTTAAAACCAGAAATAGATTTTTATCAAAAAGATAATGAAATTATTAGAAATACTCCAAATTCTGAAGAATTTTGTTTTCGTGGTGTTTTTAGGTTTTGTAGTGAACATTTATATTCAACTGAAACTGCTTCATGGTTTACTTCAGAATGATCTCTAATTTTTTTTTTCATGTACATTGACTTTTCATTTAAAAGTATTTATCTTCTTGGTTTTTATGGAAAAATAAACATTCATTTTTTTGAAATAATGATTACTCATTCTTTAATTAAAAATCTTTTTTAATATTATTTTTAGTTCATATAAATAACTACAATTAAGAAAAACAATTTAAAAAAAAGAAACAAAACAAAAATAATTTTTCTTTGTAAAAACATAAAAAAAGAATAATAATGTTATATAAAACAGATAAATTATTAAAACACATTAAAAAAGAACTTTATAAATTTAGTTTTAATGAAATCACATACTCAATATGATTTTAATGAGTTAATCAAAAATTATTTATTAGAATGGACGAATAGTTATGATTATGAAAAGTTATATGTTAATATGTCAAAAAGTAATCAAACACGAACAGCAAAAGACTTTAATGAAGCCATTGAAGGAAAAGATAGATTGGTCTTTATTATTGAAAGTTCAAAAGGAAATGTATTTGGAAGTTATTGCGGTTCAAAAATTGAGTCAAGTACAGCTTATGTTTGGGATGATCCTAATCATTTTGTATTTACATTAAAAAATAATGTTGACATTAAACCTAAAATATATAAACGACGAGTTGATGGGATTTTACCTACGTTATGTTTATGGTCAAATGAAAATCAAGAAAATGTATTTTCTGTGCCAGGACTATGTTGGATCACAAATGCATTTAAACCAAGTTTAGTTTATCGAAATTTTAGCAATATTTATAATGATAATGGAGATGGTTATGGAGTGTTTTGTACAAATGAAAATAAAATAGAGAAAAAGACTAATGCTTCATTTGTTAGCGTTAGTTCTATTCAAGTATATCGAATGAAACCTATTGGAACCTCTTTTACATTTAAATGTCATGGTAAATTTGATAAAGGGTCATTAGATAGTTTCTTCAGTAAATATGGTAAATGTCATGTAGAACTTAAAGGAACAGCAGGATATGTAAGGCTAAATTTTGAAAATGCTACAGATGCAGCAAAGTGTTATCAAGATAAAGACAAATTAATTGAGAAATTTGGAAGTTACTTAGAGGTAAAGTAAATGAATATTGAAAAAGATATGTGTTTTTTTTGTTATTTAATTATTTTTTAATTTTAAATAAAAACCCTAAAATAGTATTTTCATCTCTCTGTTTTTCTTTATTTAAAGTGAAATGAAATTGTTCAGTAGTACAACACGTGCTACAATAAAAAAAAAAGATGAAGAAACAAAAATTAAAGAAGTAATTCCTTCTGACCTCAATACCTTTGATGGGCTTGGCATTAAACAATTTTTACTTCCAACATTAAAACAATTTGGAATTATTAAACCAACAAAAATTCAACAGTTGTGTATTCCTCCATTATTATCTTTTCATAATGTGTTAGGTGGAGCTGAAACTGGTAGTGGTAAAACAGCTGCATTTGCTCTTCCTATAATTCATCATTTATCCACTGACCCATATACTGGGTTTGCTTTAGTTTTAACTCCAACAAGAGAACTTGCATCTCAAATAGCTGACCAATTTAAAGCATTTGGTGCATGTATTAATATCAGGGTTGTCCAAGTTGTAGGTGGAGTTGATGTAATTCGAATTTTACATCACTTAAGTGGATCTCCACATGTTATTATTGCTACTCCTGGTAAATTAGTGTCATTGATTGACCATTTACCTTTCAGTTTTGACTCAGCTAAATTTTTAATTCTTGATGAAGCTGATAGGTTGTTTGATCCATCGACTGGAATGCTTGATGACGTTCAAAAAATTAGGTCTAAATTTTCTAAGACAGTCACTACTGGATTATTTTCTGCAACAACAGACTCTTTGATTCCACAATTACCAGCATTAGGTCTAACTGACACTAAAATTTTAATTACAGGAGAAAGACAAAAACTTTCTGATAATTGTGATCAAACATATATATTTATGCCAAATAAAGTTAAACATTGTTACTTAACTTATTTATGTATTAACAAACAGTGTATCGTTTTTTGCGGTAGTGTTTTAAGAACAGAAGTCATTTTTAGAATGTTTAAATCAATGGAAATTAAAGCAACAGTTCTACATTCTGCATTACCTCAAATAGCCCGTGAAAATAATTTAAATTCATTTAGGAGTGGTGAGGCATCAATTCTTGTTGCTACTGACTTAGCTTCTAGGGGTTTAGATATTCCAGATGTACCTCTTGTCATCAACTATGATGTTCCACACACCGCTGAAGATTATATTCATAGAGTAGGTAGAACTGCAAGGGCTAATAGGAAAGGTCTTGCAATCACACTTGTAGATGAATATGAAAGTGATAGAATTCAATCGATAGAGTCTCAACTAGGAATTCAGCTTAAAGAATATAAAGTTGATGAAGAAAAGGTACTAAATATTCTTACTCAAACAAGCAATGCAAAAGAAGTTGCCTTCATTTCTCTTGAAGGCAGTGAAATTTTAAAAAGAGCAGAGTTAGAAAAGAAAAAAAAGAAACAAATAAAGAAAATGAAAAAAGAAACAAAATTACAGACTGATAAATGAGTGATTGTTAATTATATTATTATGTGCATCACCTTCTATAATAATATTTGCTTTATATTTTTTTTTGAAACTAATAGAATATAATGGACTAATGAAATACTTGAAAGAGTTTCTTTATTCAAGAATTGTAGTAATGGTGAGTTTTATTATTTCTCAAAACAATTTTCAACAAATATAAATAAAAAGCAATTAATTAAGTATTAA
>NW_008575682.1:0-1261 GCF_000257125.1 Entamoeba nuttalli P19
TAGTTTATTAGACTTAACTTCAAGAATTAAAGAGTAGTTATAATTTAAAAGATAGAAAAAGAAAAAAAAAAGAAAAGAAAATAAAAAGGAAATTTGATGCAACACGAAAGCAAGACAGAGAAATACCAAAAGGAGATGTATGACGAAAAGACACAAGAAATATTAAAGAGACTAGAAGAGAAATATCCATTCTTGAACTTTTTCTTTAAGAACATACCAGAAATGACAATTGAGTCAATTAGAAAAACAAGAAATAGGATGATTCTTGGAGGTGTTTTTGGGATGATTATGGTTATTTTCATTAGTGTGTTAATGGTTCATTCATTAATGACATTTGAAGATGATCCAAACAAGACATTTGTAGAAAATCTAGGGTATATCTACTACTACACACTTTGCATAGGATATTTCATTCCAACATATCACATTATGTCGCTATTTATTAATGTTGCATGGATATATTTCAAATTTAATTGAGGAGTTTAATTGAAAAAGGTTGAGCATTTGAAAAGAAACTTAAAAAGAAATAAAGAGATGAGTGAAACAGACACAACTGAAGCAGAAGAAATTATGAAAGTTAGGAATCAAGACGAACAAAATAATGAGAACAAACAAAATAATGCAATGATATATCTAGTTATTAAAGAAGGATATAAAGTTACAATCCGAAGAAATAAGAAAGAAAATTCAATTCACAAATGTATAATGATTGAAAATGAAGAAGAAAAAATTGATGGGAACGGACTTCAAGAATTAGGAAAAGATATAGATGAAATGATTAAAATGAAAATTAATAAAGAAGGAAATGACAAAGAAATTATTCTTGAACCTAAAGATATTTTTGACGATGGAAAAGGATTTGAAAGAGAAAAACTAGATGGTTCTGAAAAAAAAGACTTACCATCTCCTTTTGCTTGAATTATTCAGTAATTAATTATATGTTAATTCTAATTCATTCAATTAAGCGTTTAACGTATGCATCAAAGATTGTTCTACATCTACTAGTACATCCTAATAACAATTCTGGTGAAATAACTGATTCACCTCCATGGATGTGAATATGATTAATTTCTGTTTCAGTGAGAATAAATGATAAATGTGCTGTTGTTTTTGTTCCATTTTCCATAAAGAAACTGAATGGAATTGGGTGATAATTAAAATGAAGTTGATATTTCTTTGTCTCATCATATGAACATAATCCATCCAACCCAATTTTCATTTCTTGCAACTCAACTACTTCTTTTAGTCTTCTTTTTTTTTT
>NW_008575683.1:0-1082 GCF_000257125.1 Entamoeba nuttalli P19
ATAAAAATTCAAAAAGAAAAGAAAGGACAATGACTATAAAAAGAAGATATAAACCATCTTTTAAATTAAATTAAATCAAAACATTTTATCATTTTATGTGGCTTTACAAATTACAACAAAATGCACTTTCCTGATTTTGTATTTCCTTTTTTATTTCCACCTGTTCCTTTTAATTCCGTTTGCATATTTTCAAATGCTTCTTTAACTCCTTCTCCTGTCTTAGCACTAACTTCAAAAAAGACTATCTTTTTTTCTTTTGCAAATTTTTGTCCTTGTTCTGTACTTACAATTTTTTCACAATCTTTTTTATTGCTTAGAAGATAAATGATAGGTTTCTTTCCTTTCGTATATGTAGTGATATCATCAAAAAATCCCCTTAAATCTTCAAATGACGTCTTATCATCTTGTGCATATACTAAAAACACTCCATGACACGACCTATAATATGATGATGTTACTGTACGATAGACTTCTTGTCCTGCTGTATCATTCAGATTAAATACATAGATTTGATTCCCCTCTGTAACTGTATGTTGTTGTGACTCAGGAATAGTACTTGGAAGTTCTTCATGAAACTTTCCTTCCTATTTAATTAATACTTTCTTCTTGTTTTCTTTTTATATTTTCTTTTTCTTGTTTTGTTTTCTTCATTTCTTTTTTATTAATAAGAACAAACTATCATTTGATATATGAGAGACGTCTTTCCAACAGATGGATCTCCTGTAAAAACTATTTTAAATTCTGTTGTCATTTTATCGCTACATGTTGATTATTTCTCTTTTTTCTTTAGAAATGATAACCTTTTTGTTTTCACTTCTTTTTAAAAACATTCTACCTTAAAAACAACAATCAAACCCTTCATATAAACTAGATTCCTTCGACATGAAAGTTCTTTTCTATTTTGTCAGATCTTCTCTATTTTCTTTTTTTCCTTTTTCTTCATATTTCTACTTTTTTATTATTCTTTTTACTATTTCCTTCTTCCTTTTTCTAGTTCATCCTTTCTATTTTTGTTCACTTTATTTTTACTTCCTTCTCTTTTTTCTGTTATTCAAATAACAAAAATATTAAATTCTAAAAAT
>NW_008575684.1:0-4687 GCF_000257125.1 Entamoeba nuttalli P19
CAATCTTAAGAGATATTTCACATCCTAATATTGTTAAGTTTGTTACTAAATTCATATATATAAAAAAAAGAAAAATGAGTTTAGCTAATTATTGTTGTAGATTATTAGATGTTTATAATTCAGAGAAACATTTATATCTTATATTTGAATATTGTAATACTGACCTTCATAAATTTCTTAAAAATAATCCTCAAGATCTTTCTATTGACTTTATTAGACATGCTTCATATCAGATGTTAGATGCACTAGCATTTATGCATTCACATAGAATTCTTCATCGAGATATTAAACCATCAAATGTCTTATTAAGTGGAGATGTAGTTAAATTAGCAGATTTTGGATTAGCACGCTCTATTAGCATTCCAATAAAGAGATATACAGTGGAAGTAGTTACAATGTGGTATAGACCACCAGAATTGATTCAGAAATATAATGTTTATGGGTCAGGAATAGACATATGGGGGATGGGAGCTGTGATTGCTGAAATGATTCTTCATGAACCAATATTTAGAGGAGATAGTGATATTGATCAATTGCATAAGATTTTTGATATTCTAGGAACTCCAAAACCATCAGAGTATCCTGATTTAGATTATTTCACAGATAAAAAGGTATTTGATTATTTTCCAAAGAATCGTATTGAAATTCTAACGAAATTAAAAACAATTGGTGGAGATGGATATAATTTATTGATGAAAATGTTTGAATATAATCCTGGAAAAAGAATATCAGCAAGAGAAGCAATGAAAGATCCTTTTTTTATAAAACATTAAACATACAATAAAAATACTAAAAATTGTGTTAACAAAGTAAATTAAAAAAGTTATTATTATTTTTTTTTGTTTATTATGCAATTAGTCATCATCCAACAAAAAAGTTGAATTGTTATGTGTTTCTTGTCGTTGTTGTAAAAACTTCTGTCTTGGTGGAACTTTAGGTAGTGGAGTTGATGGAACAGCCATTGTTGTTGGTCTTTGTTGAGTAACCATAGGATAACGAGTTGTTGGATCTCGTTGATGAGTACGAGGACTTTGTGTATCTTTAGGAGGATGATAATTTCCAAGAGTGAATTTTGTTTGTTGAGACATACCACCTTGAGAAGGACTTGTACCCATAATAAATTTTGATTGACTTGAGGAATTAGAAAAATCTGGAGTTGAGTCAATTAAAGAAACTAATGGAACTTTAGGAATCATTTTTGGTTGGACATGGTCTGATTCTAAAACACTTGAATGATCAATTTTAGTAGAGCCTAATTGTTTACCACGAACCTCAGTATTACCAATTAGTCCCATAGATTTTTTAGTGTCGTCAAAAATAAAATCTGCTTCAGTAATAATAAAAGACATCATCTCAAGATATTTTGATAACTCATCATTATTAACAGAAAACATAGTTGGTGTCCAACAAACAGATAAATTCTTTTCATTCATTAAATTTTTTGATGAATGAACCATTATTTTATGACATAATTTAACAATTGCTTTAAATAAAACAATTTTTTCTTCTGGTACCCATTTCTGTGCATAGAATAATGATGTTAAATTATGAATTCTTGTTTCTCTTATTTCTGATTCTTGATATTTAGATAAAACATCTTTTGCTAATGAATTACAAAATAACATTCCAGGTAATTCTCTAACAAATCGTTTTAAAGTACTTGCAAGTGTTTCCCAAGGAAAAGAAGAAATATCTGATACACTTAATCTATGAAACAATTCATTAACTTGTTTTTGTGAAGCAGCTGTTCTGAAAATACCTTCTTTTTCATAATATTGATTTTCTAAGAGATTAATAATATCTTCTATTACTCTTGGTAATTCAGAATGTTTTCTTCTTTCAGCATCTAAAATTTCTCCAAGGGTTCTTCCAACATAAGATACTGAACGTAAATGAATTTGTTCTGAATCATTATCAAGATCACTTAATTGATTCATAGCAGTATAAATATTTCCATTATTAACATTAAATGAATTTAAATTACAATTTAATAAATGAAATGCAAGATATTGATGTCTTTGCATTATTTTATTTCTAATTTCAAATAACCTTTTTAATTGATATAACATAGTTGTCATTGTTTCAACACTATCAACAGGTTTTCTTGTATTTTTATTAAACAATGTTTTAACTTCTGCAATTTCACTTGAAATAAATCCTATTTGTTTTCCATATCCTTTTGTTAATTCATCTCTTATAAGTTGCATATTTCCTTGAATAAAAAGTAAATAATTAACTGAAAGTGCTTGGTCTTCTTTTTGTAATGGTTGTAATAATGATAATCGAGTTCTATGTAATTCTGCCATATTACCTATTTGTTCTGTAAGAACACTAAATGCATCTAATATCTTATTTGCAATACTTCGATGTTTCTTTATATATGATTCCATTTCTTCTATTTCTTTTATATGAGAATTTGCATATTCTGTTTCTTCAGTATCACTTCCTGATACTGCATTAACTACACTAACTGCTTTACCCATAACATCTCCTAATCTATCCATTTCTTTTTATTCCTTTTAACGTTTATTAGTTCTTCATCTTTTTCTTTCTACTCAACTTGACGTTTAGATTGTTACTTTTTTCTTTGTTATTTTTTGTTATTTTATTTTTGTTTTTTTTTTTTAAACCTTATTATTACTTATTTATTGAGTCACTAACCTAATCAAGTATTACTCCATTTTAACACTAGTACCATTAGTCTGGTGGTAGTGTAACCAATTTTTATGAATCTGAAGAAATGACCAAAAAATTACTCACCACTCTATTAAAAAAAAAGCAAAAATTAGAAAAAATGATAAATTAATTAAAAAACATTTATTTATTTTTCATGAGACACATCTCAAAATTATGAAAGATGAAGAACTTAGAATTTCTCAGTTAATGCCAAAGGTAGAAGGAACAGACCAAAAAGTTCAAGACGTTAAGCCTAAGAGAATTAACAAAAAAGGTGTTCAATTTTCATTTGTAACACCAAGTACAACACATAAAATGTATAGTATTATTTTTGTTGTATTAGCAGCCATTTCAATTGTGTTAGTTCCAATTATTTCAAACACAAACAATCCTGTAACAAATCTTAGTCAATATCTTTCATTATTTGAAAGAAATGTAGAAGGACTTCAAGAAAAATATTATGTTGATTCTATTAAAAAGAACCTTCATATGGAAACCAGTGAAAGTGTAAAAGAAGAAGATTATGATGCTGATATTGTTAAGAATGGTATTCAAAATATGTATTATCTTAGTCAACTTGGAAAAAATATATCAAAAGAAGATGTTATGAAATTATATGATGGATATGGATTTATAGAAGATCTTGAAAAGATTATTGAAGAATTAGAACCTGAAGTTGATGAATTTGGACAAGATGATAGTTCTAATGATGAAGAAAAAGAGATTATTGAAAAGCAAAAACCACAAAGTATTTTAGCTACTTATTATGCACATGAAATTTTAAAAGCAAATAATGAATTTGAAAAATATAAGCAAACTGAACAGTATTTAAATACAATTAAATTTGTATTGACTATGCAAAATAATGAAACTGGAATTATTTTTGATAGTAAAGAAAGATATAGTGATATGGAAATTCTTTATTTTGCTGCAAGCCTTCTTGAAGATGCTAAAAATGTTGAACAATATAAAGAAGCAGTTAATAATGCAATTAATAAATTAAAAGAATTTTTAAATAAACTTCAACTTCTTGATGGAACATTTGATGATTCATTAAGACAAGTAAATTCATCATGTGTTGGTACTGAATATGCATATCTCATTATGAAAAAACTTGATGTGCCAATTCAAAAGAGTACCATGCAATATATTATGAAATGTAATAGTGTTTATGGACCATTATATTCTCTTGATAGTAATTATGTTAGTATTGAAAGTGCATTATTAATTTCAGAAATTTTAAAAACTCTCCCTCATGAAGTCCAAATAGAAAAAGTTGAGGTCGTTGATTATTGTATAGGTGCTGCTATTATTTTTGGTGGATTTGCTATTTCTTCATTATTTATTGATACATTCCCAAGTTCATATATTCAAGAATATTTTGTTTCAGTTATAATTTTCATTATTTGTGGTATTATTTCTATTGCATTTATGGATCTTACTTTACTTCCATTCTTAGTATTCCCAATTGTTATAATGGGATATACTCATTACGCTAAATGGATTGGTCCATTTATTAAAGACGAATATTTCTCAACAATTTCAATGGTTCCAGCTCTTTTTGGACTTACTTTTTATATTCTAATCCAAAAATTCTCTCTTTCATTCTTCATTTCAATGAAATTTATTCCAATTATGTGGATTATTTATATTATTGGTAGTTATTTTGCAGTCCCACTTTGTAATAATTTCTTTAGTAAACAAAAACATGGAATCAATTATTATGTAGCTGCAAATGGAATTGGTTTTTCTATGATGATTGTTTGTATGTTTGTCACTGTTTCTTTAAGCAAAAATAGAGTTTACATATTAAATTCTATTAATGTCTCTGGGTATAATTTCATTTTATTTGTTGCTTATCCTGCTATTGGATATATTCTTTCAATGATTGCTTGTGGATTCTCTATTCCAAAAGTTTCACTTGCTTCTCTTGCAAAAGAAAAGAAAAAGGATTAAACATCTAAATCTTAATTCAATTGATTAGAAATATTTATTTCTTGTTGTTTTTTTT
>NW_008575685.1:0-311 GCF_000257125.1 Entamoeba nuttalli P19
TGGAAATGATGGAATGAGTAAATTAAATGATGAATTAACTCAAATTAAAAGTGAAAAAGAAAGCATTAGTAATGAATTAATTCAAATTAAAAATGAAAAAGAAAGCATTAATAATGAATTAACTCAACTTAAAACCGATAATGACCAAAAAGAGAATGAATTGAGACAGGTTAGACATGAAAAAGAGGAGGTAATTGAAAAACTTAACACCAGCAAAGAAGAAAATGAAAAGATTATGAATGAGCTTAGTCAACTCAAACAAGAAAAAGAAGAAAAAGAGAATGAATTAAAGGAACAAGTTAAGAAAGTAG
>NW_008575686.1:0-386 GCF_000257125.1 Entamoeba nuttalli P19
GGAAATGACAATTTTCAATCATTTATTCTTGTTTTAATTACAATGAATTTTATTTCTATTTGAATTTATTCTTTGTTCATTTCTTTATTCACATCATACAATCAAATTCAATTGAAAATAAAACCGTGTTATTTCCATCATATTTTCATCTAGTTGCATTTTGTGAATTATGACAATAATCAAATTATTTATAAAAACAATAAAATGATATAAATTTACAATTAATCTTATTTTCTCATAAAATATTTCAAATTATCATTATTTAATTCATATGAATCAATGAATATGTCATTTTATATCATTTTATTGTTCTACTTGAAATTTCTGTTGTAATTAAATATTATTGAAAATAATAAAATCAAATTGATGTTTTATTCATTAATAAA
>NW_008575687.1:0-25141 GCF_000257125.1 Entamoeba nuttalli P19
AGCACCATGTGTATTATTCTTTGATGAATTGGATTCTATTGCACAATCTAGAGGATCAAATAACGGTGATTCTGGTGCAAGTGACCGTGTAATTAATCAATTATTAACTGAAATGGATGGAATGAGTTCTGCCAAAACAGTGTTTATTATTGGAGCAACAAACAGACCAGACATTATTGACCCTGCTTTAACGAGACCTGGAAGACTTGATCAATTAATCTATATCCCATTACCAGATCTTGAGGCACGTGTAGGAGTCTTACAAGCTAATTTGAGAAAATCACCTGTTGCACCAGATGTAAATCTTCGTGATATTGCTAATGCAACTGAAGGATTTTCTGGAGCTGACCTTACTGCTATTTGTCAAAGAGCTGTTAAACTTGCAATTAGAGAGTGTATTAAAAAAGAAATTGAAATTCAAGAAAGTGGACTTGATATAGTAGAAGATCCTGTTCCATTTATTACTAGAAAACACTTCGAAGAATCTATGATAACTGCTCGTCGATCTGTTTCTGATCAAGATGTTAGAAGATATGAGTCATTTGTTAATACACTAAAACAGTCAAGGGGATTAGTCAATTCAATTCCACAAGAACAGCCTAACCAAAGAAATAATTCAACTTCTCAACAACCTAATACAGCTCAAAATTTAGTGAGTGACTTACTAAGAGATGACCATAATCAAAATAATGGAAATGGTGAAGAAGATTACTAAAAAAAAAATAATTTTAATTCTTTTTTAAATAATATTCTTTATAATACTAAAGATATTAAAAAGAAATTAGATTAACAGTTTACAATTCTTGTGCTGTTGTTGAAGAATTTGAGAGACATTGTTGATGAACAAATTGACCAAGGTTGTCAATTGCACCATCTTTTAATAATAACTCACCATTTTGACTTTGCACAACCACCAATGGTTTATTACAAATAGAACATAGTAATGGTTGACTAGTATAAGAATTAGTTTTGCAAGGTGGTTGTTGATAATTATCTTCTTGTTGAATAAAGGATGGCTCATTCCAACTTTCTTCTGGTCTAGATGTTTGTAAACCCTCACATGCACTTAAAACTTGATGGTATTGTACATGACGTTCCATATCAACAAACCTTCCACCACAAATTGGACAAATCTCTCCAAGAGCGTGTTGGGGCTGACGTATTGTAGGTGTTGTTGTTTGATGAATGGCAGAAACAGGTTCTGTGATTACTGAATTTGTTTGTGAATACATTGGAGACATTTGAATCGGAACATCAACAGGAATAGAGGTTGGTGCTGGTGACATTATTTGAGCTGGAACTGATGTAGATACAGAAGGGCTTGTTATTGGGTGAAGTGTTTCTTTATAAGCTGGATCAGTAGAAGGAGGTAATGAAGAATTATCGCACATATCAATTGAAACATTTATTGGTGAACTAGGTTTTGATTGTTTTTTTGGTGTTCTTCTTGGAGTTGTTAAAGGAGAATTGTAATTGTATTGTTTTGGTTGTTTGTATCTTCTAACTGGAGTAAACGAAGCGTTTTGTAAAGGTTCTACTTGCGTGTTAACACTAATAGGAATAATTCCTTGTGAATCGTATGACACAGGAATAATAGTGGGTTGTGATTGTTGAGGTTGTGTAGATCTGACTTGAAAAGCAGGACTATTTCTGTAACCTTGAGAAATCATTGTTAATGAAGTTCTAATTTGGTTAAGAGTTTGAGCGGGAAACACATTTGTCCAAGTAAGATATAACTGCCATAAAGCTATTCTTATTGTTTCGTTTGCTGAGTTATATGTTTCAATGAAGATGCTAGTGATATTTGGAATAAAAAGATTAACATATATTCTATTAATGTCAATTTTTACTATCATATCAATGACATACAATAAACATAGTCTTTTTTCTGAATTTGTTGAATTCATATACTCTCTATATATTATTTCAACATATAAATCGGCATGAATAACATTTCCTACAGCCATCTGGGCTAACGATGTAATAATTCCTTGATCATTTTTTATTGACTCAATCACTTTTTTGAATTGACACAATGTTAGTTCATCGTTTGGAATAGGGATAGAGTTAACCGAATTCATTTTATTTAATATCAGTTTTTTTCTTATTTTTTTATTCTTCTTTTTGTTTTTGTTTTATCTATTTTGTTTTTTTTTTTAATAATATGAAATATAATTTTTTATTACAAGAATATTTCTTAAACATCAACTCCGATGACGCCATGCGAAAGTGTAAAAAAAGATCAACAATGAAAGGATTGTAACTTATCAGTAACAGGATACAATCATCTTGTTGTTTTTGTTGAAAGGACACAAGAATTTATATCAAATGTAATGTTGTAGAAAATCGTCAATTGTTGAAAAGAATGCAAACAAGATTGTTACATACTTTCAAAATGGACAGCAAGCCATTCACCCCAAGCCTTAAGAAGAATTCTTTTAGACAAGGAATAGACAAAAAAGTGATAAACGTCAAACTAATTTACTCTAAGAATTATTTGTTACTCTTACGTGAAGTTTGTTTATTAGAGACATATCTTTTTAACAAATCATTTACTTAGTTCTTAGGGAAATAGAGGACTTCCAGACAACTTTGATACAGACAAAGTTGAGGAATTATTTTCAATTCAAAACGAACTTCAGCAACAAGCGGCTATACAACCAGAACCTTTTGTTGAACAAGACTGTGGATGTCTTGATGATACAAAAAGAAAACAAGCTAGACAAAAACAAATTACATTTGGTAAAGGAACTGTTGAATATCAAAACTATAATGCTATAATTCCAAAGAACCAAAGGAGAACTACTGACCCCAAAACACCTGACATTGAATGTAATGTTTCAAAAAGAAAATGGGATCAAATTGTTAGAAGATGGAGAAGGGCTCTTCATGCTTTTGATAACGTTCATCATGAAAACCAAGTTGAATTGGCACGAGCCTTAGCTCTTCGGTTAGAAAATGAACATGACCCTAAAAGAAAAGCTTTTATTCAACAAGCCTCTTGTCTCTCATCATCTCTCTTAAAAGATGAACAATAAATAAATTCTTAATTTAGATAAAAAGAGATTAGTTACTTTGTTAATGAATAAATGGAATTCCAACAACAGTTCTTTGTTTGTATTGAAGATAGTCATCTCCAAATAATTTTATTAGATATTTTTCTTCATAAGGAATTCTCTTATAAAAGAAGTACCAAGAAGCAATAGAATAAAGAATTGTTGATAATGGGTTTAACATAACTATTTGAGTTGTGACACTCCACCAAAACCACCCAAAATATGATGGATGTCTCAAATAATGATATATTCCATTCGTTACTAAGACATGGTCTTGACGATGTGACGTTTCGATGTAGTGATTAAAATTACTACCAGCAACATACATTGCAATAGTTCTGAATGACTGGAAAAATAATGCAACAAACGTAAATCCAATACTAATATTTATATGATTTTTAATACTTGGGAAATACCATTTTTCAACGTAATACTCTATAATCGATAATGCAAATGCACACATAAAAGGAGGTGAATGAAAGAGCATAAAATCATGTAAGGAAGATTGATAAGGGCGTGGATATACGGATGAAGTAAATTCAAAGAAATGATATAAAAACAATAAACACATAAACAAATGTATAGGCGTATCACCAAAAAATATTAATACAAAATTAAAGCCAAATGTTAGTCCAACAAACACTCCAGTAAGAACCAATAAGTCAATTCTTTGTGCTTAAAATTTTAAATATTTTTTTTAAGAAAAATAACTTAAATTAATACACAAACTCCAATTTTTCATGAATTAAAACTTTTAAGTTTAAATGGTATTAATACTTTTTTTTAGAAAACACGATTTATTGGATTTTAGTTATTTTCGCTTCAAATAACTTAAAAATAAACATTATTTTTCCTTAAATTAAATTTATTTTTAGAAAATAACTCAACATCATGAGCCTAAAGTATGATGCTTTGACAAAATCCTTGAAACGAAAGTCAATACACAGAACATTTACAATTATTTGGAAAGTCTCTCATATTCTTCTTGTGTAATTATACTTTTGTTTTTTAACAAAGCAAATAATTCGTCTTCAAGTACACCAAAGTTAGCATCGAAATACTGATATACTCTTTTGCCTTGATTACAAAATATATCTGTAAAGAAACACACTAAAGCAGCAATAAACCTAAAGACCATAAAAGTGATAATGATTATTACAAAGACATAAACTATAGTTAAATAGAAAGGAACTAAAGGAAACACTGTTCTGTATAAATACTGTAAAGATAAAGGGTTTACTGTTAGAGTAGTTAATGCGTTTAATTGTTGGCCAATACATATTTGAACAGTCTGCTCTTCATTTAAATCAAGAAATACTTTCAAGGCATTCTCCTCATTAGAAATTAAATAATTTCCATTTAACTCTGGTTTAAATGATACAGTTGGGTTTTGAATTGAGGGATATGTTAAAGTAGTTAATCCCTTTGAAGCAGCAACTGTTTCAGAGACCAGGCACTTCTTAGAGAAGGTAAATACAATAAAGTAGAAAAGTAGTGTCATAAGGAAAGAAGTACGAACTGGAATTAAATAAAACTTAAAATTACAATAAATATGGCACATATTGTTGACCAATTTCAAAAAATCCCAACTGGATCAGAAGCAGTTGATAGAAAAAACACATGGAGGACTCGAGTTGACAATAATCTAGTTATTAGTAATAGAAGAGGAAAAAAATCTAATGGTGATGAACCAACAGGAGAAGCTGAGTCATTGTTTGGAAAAATTACTAAAGAAATGATGGGAGACCATGCACAAAGGACTGACCCAAAAGAGATATTAAAGAATTTAAAAGAATATAGAAAGGATATTGATGAAGAACTAAAGAAACCATACATTCCTAAAAGAAATAAAAAGGTTTATGACTTAGATGAAATTGGAGGGTACGTCCCTACTACTAAAGCTACTAAAGAAGAACACGCTAAGTTGTTATCTGTTGTTCAACACATATTCAGTGATAAATCATTCCAATTTATTCGTTCAGCAACATTAGATGTATTAGATATACTTAAGAGTGATATTACAGCAAATGAAAAGTATCAGAAATTGAAAGAAGAAATTAGTCAAGGAATTAAAGAAGATGAGTTTACAGAAATGCTTCAAATTGCAGATAATATCACTGACTACATCAAAACAGACAACCCTGAAGAAGTAGAAGATGAAAACAATAATGAAGGAGAAGATGAGGTTATTCCAATTTTAAATGATTCAGAAGAAGAAGGACTAGGGTATAGTGATGATGAAATTAAAGAAGAACAAGAACAGGATGAGGAAATAAATTTTCAGACAAACAACTCCATGTCAATGGAAGAAGAAACAAAAAATAATCAATTTGATAATATAGATGCATTTTGGTTACAAAGGATTATTAAAGGGATTGTTGAAGATGATAATACCGCCCAAGAGTATGCAATGAAAGTTGAACAAGTTCTTGGAAATACTTCACTTGATGATGGAAGTGTTGAACATATAATTATGTCATTATTAGGTCAACAAAATTTTGGTATTGTTGATATGTTAGCAAAAAATAGAGAAGAAATAATTGGAAGAATTGCCATTGCTAGAGCGCCTAATGAGGAAATTAAGGAAGCTATTAGAGAGAAACTCCCTTCACAAATAAAACTTTCAATGAAACAAAAACAAGGAATACAAAAAATTGAAGAAGAGAAAAAAACACAACACACAATGAAGACTTTAGATTTAAATGCATTAATGTTTGAAGGTGGAAATCATTTTATTTCTAATCAACAAGCAACATTCCCAGAAAATACTGTAAGAATTGATTTACCTGATTATACTCAAGTTGATATTCCTTTTGTTAGTCAACAACTTCCACCTACTAATTTAATACCAATTTCTAGTTTACCTGAGTGGGCCCAAAAATCATTAATGCCATTAAAATATTTAAATAGAATGCAATCAACAATTTATCCTACAGTTTTTGAAACTGATGATAATGTTTTAGTTTGTGCACCAACAGGTGCTGGTAAAACAACAGTTGCACTTTTAACTATTCTTCATGAAGTTAAAAAAGCAAAACAAACTCATGAACAATTTAAAATCATTTATATTGCTCCAATGAAATCATTAGTACAAGAAATAGTTGGTACTTTACAAGGGAAGTTAGAGAACCTCGGTATGAAGGTAGCTGAAATGTCAGGAGATTCATCACTAACAAAGAAAGAACTAGAAGAAACTGATGTTATAGTAGCAACTCCAGAGAAGATTGATGTTATTACAAGAAAAATTGGAGGACTTGGAAGTGGATGCGGACATGGAATATTTGAATATTTAAAAGTAATGATTATTGATGAAGTTCATCTGTTACATGATACAAGAGGACCAGTGTTGGAAGCATTAGTAGCAAGAATAAAATTATTTATGGAGTCTAATTCAAAATATATTAGACTTGTTGGACTAAGTGCGACATTACCTAATTGTGGAGATGTAGGGATATTTCTTAATTGTAAGAAGGAAAATGTTTTTGTATTTGGAAGTGAATATAGACCAGTTCCATTACAACAAACATTTTTTGGGGTTGCAGATAAAAAACCATTAAAACAAGTTCAGATAATGAATAGACTAACATTTCAAAAGGTTAAAGAGTCAGCTGGAAAACAACAAGTATTAATTTTTGTTCATTCAAGAAAAGATACAATTGAAACAGCTAAATATATTAAAGAAATGGCATTACAAGAAAATTGTCTTCATACTTTTCTTCAGAATAGAAGAGCAAGTCAAGAAGTTTTATTGTCAGAAGCTAAGAAATTTGATAATGAAGAATTAAAAGAATTAATCGGAGTTGGTATTGGTATTCATCATGCTGGAATGAATAAAGAGGACAGAAGATTAATAGAAGATTTGTATGCTGACAATCATCTTCAAATACTTGTTTCTACTGCTACATTAGCATGGGGGGTTAATTTACCAGCACACACCGTCATTATTAAAGGAACACAAATATATTCACCACCTACAGGGCGTTGGGAAGAATTAAGTCCTATGGATGTTATGCAAATGATTGGAAGAGCTGGAAGACCACAATTTGATAAAGAAGGAACTGGTATTATTATAACTACACAAAGAGAAATGTTCTTTTATATGTCATTATTATCACAACAATTACCGATTGAATCACAATTTATTGGTTCATTAGTTGATAATTTAAATGCTGAAGTAGTAATAGGAAATGTCAAAAGTATTGATGATGGAATTAAGTGGTTAACAATGACATATTATTACATTTGTATCTTACGTTCCCCATTACTTTATGGATTACAACCAAATGACTTCACAAATGACCCTACTTTAGAGTCTAGAAGAAGAGATCTTATTCATTCAGCTGCATTATTATTACATGCCAATGGACTTGCTATTTATGATAAACGAAAAGGAACAATTAATGCTACTGAGTTAGGAAGAATATCATCATATTATTATTTAACAACAGAAACAATTAAATCAATGAATGAATCACTCAAGAAAGGGTCAAGTGAAATTGATTTAATGAATATCTTTTCTAAATCAAGTGAATTTAAATATGTTTCAATTAGAGAGACTGAAAAGATAGAACTTGAAACTTTATTAAATCAAGTACCTATTCCTATTAAATCAACTATAGAAGATCCATCATGTAAAATTAATGTATTGTTACAAGTTTATATTGGAAGACTAACACTTCCTGGATTTGTATTAGCTTCTGATACTATCTTTATTTCACAAAATGCCGCTCGTATATTTAGAGCATTATTTGAATTATTACTTATTAAAAGATGGGCAAGACCAGCACTTAAAGCATTAGAACTCTGTAAATCTGTAACAAGAAGGTTATTTAATAGTCAATGTCCATTGAGGCAAATACCAGGAGTCCCTAATGATATTTGTAAACGTTTAGAACGAATTGATTTTCCATTTGAGAGGTTAGTTAGTCTAACTTCAGTTCAATTAGGTGAATTGATTAGATTACCAACAAAAGGAAATGCATTATATAATATGGTTCATTCATTTCCTTTATTAAATATTTCAACTATATCTCAACCAATCAACAGAACTTTACTTAAAATTAAAGTTACTCTTGAACCAATGTTTAATTATGATTATAGAATTCATGGAACATCATTAGGATATTGGATTATTGTTTTAGATGGTAATGGAGATTATATATTATATTATCAATACTTCATCCTCAAACAAACTAAATCAAATCAAGTTCATTATCTCAATGCTTTTGTTCCTTTAATTGATCCATTACCATTTAATTATTTTGTATACTGTATTAGTGATTCCTATTTAAAATGTTCTACATCATCAGTAGTTTCATTGAGACATTTAGTGTTACCAACTAAAGTTTTATCACCAAGTGAATTATTAGGAATGGCATTATTACCAACACAAACATTCTACAAATCATTAAATATTGGTTATAAAATATTTTCATTTGATGTATTTAATTCACTTCAAACACAATTATATCAAGCCGTTGTTGAAACAAATAATTCGTTATATATTGCATCACATAGTGGATCAGGAAAAACAGTTATTGCAGAAATGGGTTTATTAAAACATATACAAGAGCATAATGAAAAAGGAGCTATTTATGTAATACCATTTGATGAAGAACGAGACTTATTATATTTGGAAATGAAAAACCAATCTATTTCAGTAGAAATGATGAAAACAGATAATAAAGATATTGAAGAACAATTAAAAAATGTACAAGTTATTCTTGCAAGTATTCATAATTTTGAAAAGTATCTTAGAGATTGGAAACGAAATGAAAATACAATTAAGTCTATTGGAATTATTATTCTTGATGACTTACAAAGAGTAGGAGAGGATGTTGAATATGAAATGTTAATATCAAGAATTAAAATTATTCAAAAAGAGTATCAAAATAATATTAGAATTATTGGATTATCATTACCTATTAATGATAGTAAATCAATGAGAGAATGGTTGGGTATCACACAAAATAATTGTTATTCATTCTCAATGAAAGCTAGAGTTTATCCAATTAATGTTCAAATAGAAATTATGAAACAAACTGAATATTCAATGAGACTTCAAGCAATGATTCAACCAACTATTGAATTACTTTTTAGTTATTGCAAACAAAATAAAAAGAGTGTTATTACAGTTCCAAGTAAAAAACTATTATTAAATACAGTTCAACAATTTATTCTTTTATTACAAAAAAATAAGATAATAGAATTTAATAACCAAGGAAGAGTTGAACCAAAAAATGAAATTGAAGAAATAATTAAACAATATAAAATTAAAAATGAAATTGCCATTCAAGGTATTTATAGTGGAATTGGAATTATATTTAATGGAGAAGAAGAAGAAGAAAAAATAGTTATTAAAAATTTGTTTAGAGAAGGTATTATTAAAACAATATTTTTAACTTTTAATGAAATTGAATATTTTAGAGAACAAGCAGATGAAGGAATTATAATGGGAACAATTAAATCAGAGTCAAATGAAAAAGTTCTTGAATTAGAAATGATTCATAAATTTATAGGGTGTATTAAAAATGGAAATGTTATGATTTATTGTGAACCAAATAAAAAGGAATATCTTAGTAAATTTTTAGAAGAATCTCTTCCATTAGAAAGTAGGTTAATTCAAATGGGAAATGAAATGTATGATAATTTGATTCAATTCTTTAATACTGAAATTGTTAATCAAACAATTGTTGATTATCAAAGTGCTATCAATTTATTGACAAATACATTCTTTTATAGAAGAATAAGAAGTAATCCAAGTTATTATTTTGTTGAAGGAAGAGAGATGAGTATTATATCAAATTATTTGTCAGGTCTTGTTGAAACAGTTTTTGATAAATTAAATGAAATGAAATTTATTACTATTGATGAACAAACACAAACTGTTCAATCAACAGAAATTGGAACCTTAGCTGTAAATCAAATTAATGATTCAATGGAATTAGATTGATTGCTTTTTATGTATAAAATAATGAATTTAATTTAAAAGTTACTTTTTTTATTTGAAAAGGGTTTTTAATAAAACATTAAAAAAGAATTTCTTTTATTTTTTGATATGACTGATACACAACCAATTCAAAACCAAACAAATCTCACTGTCCTACAAAGAAGAAAACTTCGTATTTTAAATAATAACCAAGACAGACTTGGATTAATTACTGGTAAAATCGACAAAATTGAAGAAAAACCAATCACTGAAGAAGACGTTATTCATCAACAAAAACAAAATACTTCTATTCAACAAAATATAATTCAACAACAACCTTCTCAAACTGAAAATAAACAAGAAAGCCCTATTGCTCACAAATTAAAGAATATTGGTATTGCATTTTTAATCTTATTTATTGGAACATTTATTGCTCATTTTGCTGGTTATTCTTTATTACCATCAGAGTTTATAGAAGGATTCATTTGTTGTTTGTTTATGGTGGTTGCTGGAATTTTGTTATTAATAAGAAAATTGATTCAATTACTTCCTGCATTAGCTTCACCATCTTCTATTCCAGAACATAAAGAATAATTAATAACTTTATTTAAAATCTTTTTTTCTTAAGAAAGAACTTAAAATTTTAATTAAGTTGTTATGTTAAAATATATTGTTATTATTAATAGAACAGGTCAAACAAGATTATCAAGATTTTATGATGAATCACTTCAAAGAGATAAAACAAATTTATGTAACGAAATCTATCGTAAATGTATTACTGCATCAGAGCAAAGTGTTTGTTTTTTTTTTTAATGAAAAAAAAAAATTTATTTTATAGAATGTTGTGTATGAATGTCGTGACCATCGGTTTGTGATGAGAAGATTTGCTTCAATCTTTGTTATTGTTGGATTTGATGAAGAAGAAAATGAATTGGCGATTTATGAATTTATTCATTTTCTAGTTCAGATATATGACCTTTTATTTGATAATGCATGCGAGATTGATGTTTGTCTTTTTTATACTGATTTTTTTTGTTTAAATATAACAATAGTAATTACTAATAGATTATTTCACGAATTGATGATGCATTATGGGTCATTGACACAATTGTATGTGATGGGTTGATAATGAACACAAATAGAGAAGCAATATTAGAAGAATGTAATTACATGAAAGAAAAGAGTTCAATATATTCATTTAAATCTCAATTAATTTGAACTTTTTTTTTTAAATTCCTTTTTAGATTCTTTCATAAACAAGTTGAAAAAAAAACATGAAACTAAGAATTTACAGTTTATGCCTTTACTTACATTAAAAACTAACAGACATTCTTCTGTGTTATATGAATTTAAACCTAATGATATTATTAATACCATTAAGTCACAAATTAGTCCAAAAGGAATGAATAATTTTGATCGGATAATTCTTTATTTTCATGATAAACGCGTTGATGGTTCATTAACATTTTCACAAGCAAATATTTTTTCTGGATCAACACTTATTTATTTAATTAAAGGAGATGGGAAAACAATGGACGAAAGTGATATGATTATTGAAATGTTAGATTTAGGAATTCCTTATCATAAAGCAACTGTTGCTCTTTCAAAATCAAAGAATAACCTAAAGCAAGCAATTCGCTTAGCACAAGAAGTTTGCTAATTGCTTTATTATTTTATTTATATTTAATTCTTATTGTTAGGAAGATAGTAGTCTTGATGATTCTTCAGTTTTTAGTGATGATGAAAGTCTAAGTGAATTTATACCAACGCCTCATGTTGAACAAGTGACATCACAATTCGATTCATCTAATGATTATGCTGAAGAAGTTCTTTCTGAGAATTTTAAATCAAATGAAAGTGGATTAAATTGATTTTTGAAATACAAACCATTATTTTCAATTAGTTTCTATTTATTTTAGTCAAATTAACCAAAAACAAGTAATTGTTCTTTATCTGAAGCATTTACTCTAAAAGAACTTACAGCAATATCAGCATCAATATAAATGTTATCATCAAATTTATTTTCCATTTTTTGAAAGAATATAGATATATCATCTAATTCAAATCTATGTTTCATTATAATTTCTTTATGTTGAATTAATAATGATGCAGCAATAAAAAAATATAATTTATTTTCTGGATATGCAAAAATTGCATCCCATAATCTAACACAAGCTGTATGTGGAAAGTCTCTTCTAAATAATAATATAATCCATTTATACATAAAAGAATATGAAATACCAACCATTTTTAAATATCCATGAAAATCTGGATCTATAACTTTAATAATAGGACTCATATAAATATCTGTTTTTTCATTCTTTAAATATACTAAACTCATCATTTCCATTACTTTGATAAATAATCCAAATGTCTCATATTCTAGTTTACTATATTCCATTAGTCCAATTAAAATATCACTCATCCCTTGTTGATAACCTCCATCAAAATTATATAATGTCCAACATTTTAATAATCTTTCAACAATACTTTTAATTTCTTTTTTACTTAAATTCCAATTCTTAGAACATGCCGTTGAAATATGAGTTCTACCAATATCATTTTCAATTTGTTTCCAACAAGTTGATAATTTCTTATTTTGATTTACTTGAATATCCATAGTTAATGATACTTGTTTTGCTAATTTTGAATATTTTTCTTCTTCAAAATTATATCCAAGACATTTTTTCCATATATCACATCTACATTCTTCATTTGTCCCTCTATAAAATAATGCTTTTCTAACATTTGTTTGA
This sequence comes from Entamoeba nuttalli P19, assembly GCF_000257125.1. NCBI lineage: Eukaryota > Evosea > Mastigamoebida > Endamoebidae > Entamoeba > Entamoeba nuttalli. The sequence continues at coordinate 12,741 of NW_008575687.1, forward strand.
TTCATTTTATCCCATCGAGTTTCTTGTGTAATTTTTTCAGTACAGTCAGCACGAATTTGTTTAATCCAAGAATTTCTTTTTATTAATTGTTCATCATATTGTAATTGACTAATGTATTTTTCAACATCAACTTCATAAGGAATTCTTTTTTTTTCTGTTCTTATAAACCCATCATTCATTATTACATTGGCTGATTTTAGTACATCACAAAAAGAAATAAAAGAGTCTCGTTTGAAGATGATTGGATATAATTGAATATTCAATTGTCTACCAGGATGAAAACGAACTTCTGTTTCTGTTATTCGTTTAATTATATTATATGAGGGTGTGTCTTCAATGCAAAAATTAAAGTAATATAATGGACTTTTTTTCTTTTGTGGTGTTCCTCCAATTGCATCTGATTGAATAGCACTTTGAAATTGAAGATAAACATGCCCAGTTAAAGTATTAAGAGATAAACATCCTTCTATTATTTTAGAATTTACAATTATTTCAACAGTCTCTTTGAATTTGGTTTCGTTAATAAATGAATTAACAAGTATAGGGGGTTGGTTTGAACTCATTGTTAGGGAACTGGTACTCCGATTTAATAAAAGAGAGGATGAAGATTTGATAGGTGTTTGAGGTGTTGAGATGGGATTAGACATTTAAAATAACTAGATTATATAAAATAAAATAAAATCACGTTGTTATATTCAAAGAATTAAATTTTAAGGAATTATGATAAGAAAAATTATGAAAAGAAATGAAATTAAAAAAAAAGAACTTAAAATAATCATTTTGTGTTTTTAATAACAAATCATGTCTAATAAAGCAATTCTTCCTTCATTTACAGTTGGAGCACCATTACCAACACAAACAAGTTTACAAGTACCAGAAAACCAAATGCATTTTCTTGAAGTAAGTAGAGTAGAAATGTATACTAATGAAGAATATGAAAAATATTTACAACATAAAGAATGGACAAGATCAACAACAGATAATTTAATGGAATATGTAAAACAGTATGGAATGTGTTGGGAAGTAATTCATGATAGATTAGTTGTATATAATGAGTTTAGATTAACAGTTGATGCTGTTATTGAAAGATATTTACAAATTGTATTAAAGTTAGCACAAGTACGCTTTGTTGAAAAATATCCACCAAGTATGTTTATTCATCCATATGACTTCTTTCCATTTGACCGTAAATATGAAGAACAAAGAAAAGAAGATGGAATGAAAAATTTATTAGAACATGTTATAGATAATCCACAAGCAAAACTATTTCTTCCACCAAGTATATTAATAAAGAAAGAAGCAGAGTCAATAATGGATGATACAACTGGAAGTTATGCATTATTAGACTCATTACCTAGTGGGGTATATTCAAGATTTCAATTATTATCTGAGAAAACAGAATTATCTAAATTGGCGTCATATTTTGAAAAGGACACTTCATTAAATCTTTCATTATTAATTTATCCAGACGATGAATTTGCTAAAATATGTGAAAATATTAAAGATACATTTCATAAAATTGAAGAATATAAAAGAAGAATGGAACAAATTAAAAGAAAATCAGAATAATAAATTAATTAATTATTCTATTGTTCAAATCCAAGATAAAATGAATGAAAAAGAAATGTAAACACTTCTTCATCAAAAAGAATTATTGATGTTTTTTCAAAATTAAATAAATACTTTGAATCTTTCATATCTACTACTAAATATCTTTCATTTTTCTCTAATTCATTCAAAAAATGAGAATTTATAGTACAAATTGCTATCCATTGTTTTGAGTTACATTCATCAGGATTTGCATAAATATTTTGTTTAATTAAATGAAATTCAATAATATCATTTTCTTTACATTGTAATTTAGTTTGAATAATTTCTTTAATTTTTTGATCAGAATAATCTTCATTATTACATAAACAATTAATAAACCCCCAACACTCTTGATTAATAACTGGTTTATACCCCTTTTCAAAAATAATTTTATTTTGATTTTTCAAAATAACTCTAATAAAATCAGGATTATTGTGTTGAATTCTTTGATAAGACTCCCAAGTAATTGTATCATTTCTTTTTTTTAAAGTAGTAATATTAAATTGTAATACTTCTCCTTTTTTAATACATTGAGTTTCCATTTAAAATTAAATAAATATTGTCATTCAAAGTTTGTTATTTAATACATCAAACAAAAATTAAAAATAAATTTAAAATTAGGGTTCTAAAAATAGTTTTTGTACTGTTTTATATTTTAAAAATATTTCATTCTTCATCAATTTCTTTTTGCTGTATCTTTTTTTAGACTTACACAAAAACAGTACTAAAAATTATTAGTTCATGACGTCTTCCAAAGTTGATGTTGAACATGAATTTTATCCTTGTTGTCTTACTTGGACTACTATTCCAGTTATTTCGTTTGTTTTATTAAAAATAAAAAGATGAAGATGTATTAATAAAAAGAATTAATTCTCATGTATTAGATGGTTTTTTCCATTTATTGGACATACAGCAATATGTGATATGGAAGGCGTACACCACGATTATAGTTTTCCACATATTATACACTCAGGTAAACAAACTATTTTAGGAAGAACATTTAAGTTTGTTAGTCTAATGAAATTTTAAAAAAGAAGAAGAAACGAATATTTATTGTTTTAAGATATCTTCCAATTATTTATGGAGAAGGAATAAATGATAATGACTTTAAAGAGGCAATTGATAAAGCAGATAAAAAATGGAAACATATAATGCACAAATATATCATTGATAATTGTCATGATTATTGTGTAGATATTTTTAATAGTATAAAGTACAAAGGGAAATCAAATTGGAATGATTTTACATTGGTATTTGAAATATTTTTCCATTCAATTTATGTTAATAAAAAAAGACATCTTGCAACATATATTCCTTCATTATGTTTATGGACATTTATAATTCTTTGTGTAATCGGTTTCATTATAGTTTTACTGTATCAAAACCACATTTTTTAATTGTACTTTTCGTTTAACATTTAACTTTTTTTATTTAATATAATAATAATTTGTTTTCAATTGATTTATTATTTAAAGTTCTTTTAATGGACGACTTTTATAATGTTCTAATGGATATGGCTCTTTATGGTATGAATGGCTTGGAGTTTCAAATAAATTATACAATGATAATTTATCTATTGAGTAGAACGTATTTCTTCTTATAAATTTATTTATTCCTTTTTCATCACCATAACCAGATATTTCATTTGGTTTATGATCACTTCCCCTAAATACTAAAATAGTTGGCATGTTTCTAAATGTCATATTAACCATTACATCTTCTGTAGAAAGATCAACACTTCCAAATTGAATAGTTGTAACGTTTTCAAGAGCTTTTGCATTCTTTGAAAAACATGAAAAAGCACCATCTAAATCCCTATAGTAAACATACAAACAAATATCTTTGTCTTGGTTTATAAATCTGTCAAATGTCTCTGCTGTAAGTTCATTAATAAGAGGGTCTTGTTGAATGATTTTACTTGAACGTATTGTTGGTTTTATTTGATTATTCATCACTTGATCAACCCATTCACTAACACTTGTTTGATCCCAATTACCAAAATAGTCATATACAACTCGTTCATTGCTTGTAATAATTCTGATGTGATTAGGTTGTGGAAACATTCTTTGAATATTCTTTCCATAAATACTTTCTCCAAAGTTATTTGAACCTAATGCTACATAAAAACCAAGTAATTTTCCCCAATATTTTTCTAATGCATTTGCTAAAACAATTCCTTCTTTAAATTCTGTTGAATAAACAATAATATAATGTGCCTCATACAATTTCATTTGATTTTCTAATTCTGGTGAATATGTAGTATATGGATATGTTATATGTTGCATAAGATAGAATTTAAGATAATCTCCGACATCATCAATACTTAATGTTTTCTTTATGTATTTAGTTGGGTCAAATACTGACCTAACATAACTATCTATTTTCATAGCTTTTTCATATGACTTAATATAATACACAAACTTGACTCTTTCTGTAAAATATGGCTTTAATACTCGTTCCAAAAAATTAAAATTCATTTTAACAACTGTTTCATTACTAAATCGTACAACAATTAAAACATCATTCTCATATTGAAGGTCTTCAATATCATCTTCATCAGTTTTACTAAGCAGGTCTGACATACATCGTACAATCCAGCGTTGAAGAGCTGAAACCTTTTTTTGTCCATCAAAAGAGCTAAATAAAATACCTTCTCGATACAAATTGACAATAGGAAATTGGTTATAATTGCAATCATTATTACTACAATCTACATTGACTATTAGTAATTCTGGGTGATTTGTTTTCTCTTCTATTTCAAGTTGTTCCATTACGGGTTTTAACTCTTTACAATGCATACACCATGACACTGAATAAAATACAATAACATATTTATTGTTTTGAACTAACCCATCAACTTCATTTTGACTATAAACGCTAAGTGAAGTGGCTTGATAAAAAAGAATGGAGAGAATGAGTATAATCATCAATTTATTATTTTCAGATTCATTCACTTTTTCTCATTTTTAATAAAACATTTTTAATAACGAAAATAATATTTGTCTTTTGGTTGTGCTTTTTGTTGTTTAATGGAATTTTTCATATTCACATTAATCAAATACTACAAAAATATGAAAATAGTTTATTGCTATGATATTTACTTTGGATTAGCCAGGTTTTAGTAGATTGGGATTAGTTCATGACTGTGTTAGACTTATTTTGTTAAAGAGAATATTGAAACTAAATACAAAACCAAAAATGTTGTAAAAACCTACCAAATAAAATGGTCACAACAAGTAAGTTGTTATTCTGAAACTAGAACACTACTAAGTTAAGGTGGTGTTTCCATCTCAAAAACAAGAGTTAAGGTAATACCTAAGACAAATAGAATATAATTAACTATACATAAAATACTTCTCAATAAATAACTTGAATTATTTAGTTTATTATAAAGAAACCTCATTGGTTTACAGATAATAAACTAATAAAAAGTACTTTCTTTCCATTACTTATAGTACAATACACAATAATTTTATATTAGAATTAAGTAATTATGATAAACTTTCAGTATTAATATAGCTAGCTATAATAGTAATTGGTTTTCATCAAGTCTTATAAAAACTCTGAATAAAACCTAATGAAAAGAATTCTATAAACATTTATTTATGAATTTTATTGGTACTCTTCAAAAAAATAAATATAACTTTTATCACAATAAACAATTTAATTCTCTTAAGTATCAATTGGGCATAAAACTAAGATACTCTATAAAAAATTCGTACTTGAAATGATATAAAAATAACATGACTTATATGAAAATCATAAACCTTAAAAACATATAGACTTTATTCATCATATATGTATTTATGTTAATTCAATAATACAACTGTTCATCATTATTATAAAATTTGATTATTAGTGAAATACTGTGTTTTAATTAATGAGGTAATATAAAATATTCAAGCAATTCAGAACTATGACGATATAATGAACAATACAATGAAACTATAATAATTAATAAATAAAAAGAAATACTAAATAGACTTATGTTCATAATTAACATCAAAACACTAAAAATTGTATAAAATAATTAATGGTTTATTATTTTTTTTGAATAGGATATATTTAAATTCTTATATAGAACAAATAAAATACGAGCACATTAAATATGCAGAGATTTAATACTAAGTAAAAACCATCCTCAAAACGAATAAGACGATTGTTCCATTTTTCCAAATCTTTTTAGGAAAGGAAAATTAGGAACTTATAATTTATAATGGCTGATTCATTAATTCATCTACGTAACGCCTGGCAAGTTGATCAAGCAATTCTCGCTGAAGAAGAAAAGGTTGTGATCATACGATTTGGAAGAGACTATGACCCTGAATGTATGCAAATGGACCATCGATTAGCATCAATCCAAGAACAAATTTCAAGGATGGCTGTTATTTATGTTGTTTGTTCATTTTTGATTGTTGTAAATAACCAAATAATAAGAGTATTAGCGATACTTAATTTTTAGGTTGACATTGACCAAACTCCTGACTTTAATGTTATGTACGAATTATATGACCCAGTTACTGTAATGTTTTTTTACAGGAAGAAACACATCCAAGTAGATTTAGGAACAGGAAATAACAATAAAATTAATTTTGTTATTAATAATAAAGAAGACCTAATTACTATTATCGAGTGTGTCTATACCGGAGCAAGAAGAGGTCGTGGTATTGTATTTTCACCAAAAGACTTTTCAACAAAATACAACTATTAAAATACTTAAATTATATTTAACTGATTTTTATTTCTTTTTTTTATGACAGATATATCAAATTAAGTTCTGTGATATTAAACGGATTATAGATAAATCTTTTTCTTATTACCTTATAAGTTCGACTTGAGTTATTTATTATACCTTGTTGATTGAGACGTTTAGACTAAGTTCATTCTTTCAATAGGATAAACTCTTTAATCTACTTACAATGTTAATAATATTATATGCATTGTAAGTTGTGAATTTTGTTCGTCTTACAATTACTTTTTCCTTTATTCTCTTTTAAATACAATCCTTTGAATTAAGATTTGTGTGTAACCATTCTCTTTCTTTTTTAATGATTCTCTAATTTATAATTCTTTATTTTCTTTAAAATAATATTCAAAGTGTTGTTTTTATTTTAAGTCATATTTGATTCTGAGCATTGTTTTTATTTAATCAATCTTCTTTGTTCTTTATTTCATTCTAATTTAATTATGCTTATAAAACTTTTAAATAAAACCAATTGTTGATAATATAAAACCCCCTTATTAGTGAAGTAAATAAATATTACTTCTTTTTAGTCTAAGGTTTGTAAATAAATATTAAATAAGACTAAAGACATTAATCAGAATATAGATTATTACTCATTTTATTAAAAAGTATATTTTTTTCATTATATTGTTTATTCTATCGAAAAGAAATTTTATAAAAAGAATAGTACCAATAAATACTCTTAATACAGAAGGTTTATTTTAATAAAAGTTATTCAATAGAATAATCTTAAACAAAAAACATAAAAAGAAAGAGAATTAAAATTAATCTTTCAAATATTATTTTCTACATAAAAAATGAAATAATAAAACAAACAGAATAAATCTTCATTTAAATTCTATACACTAAATCGGTTTTAATTTTTTCCTTTTAAAAGAAGAAAATTTAATTTAAATAAAGAAAATAAAAAGAATTATAAATATGTACAATGACTCTTCTCAACAGAATCTGAATTTGTTTCTTTATTATCTATTAAAAGCCAGTCATAAGCAGCTTGAATAAAAATTGATATAATATCTATATTTTGATGTAAAAGTGATATTTCATAATACTTTGAGTTTAATTCTCTCACATATTTATAAATTTCACTTTGGTCAATATGTTTTGGTAAATCTGCCATAGTACCACAAACAATCCAAATAACTTTATATTTTAAATAGCTTTCAACTTCTTTTTGTAATTTTTTCATTGTATTAAATGACTCTTTATTCCCTAGAGAAAATACACATATGATAACATCAACCTTTGACTCCCCAGCTATCCACATAACTCCTCCAATTGTTAGACTATCAATAACATCAATATAAATCATGTTTTGATCTATATAAAATTTTCTTAAATAACGTTCACTTAACGTAGGGTCTTGAACCAAAACAATATTGTCATCTCCAAAACTTTTAGCAATTGATGATTTTCCAACTCCATATGCACCAATAAAACAACATACCATTCGTTTTATTTCTTCCATTTGATTTACCACCAAATTATTTTTATTAAGTTATTTTATTAATTCTTTTAAGTTATTTTAAAATAATAATCAGAATCAATATTCTTAATACCATCTTCAATGAGGAAACTGTAAAAATTCAAAACTAATAATACCCACTTGTCTCTCAAAACAATATAAATTAGTAAAAAGAAAGAATAAGTAACAATAATTAAAGGGTTTTTTCTAATTTTAAAATGAACCATTAAACAAAATATAAAAAAGATGTTGTTGAATAAATAAAAACACAGACAAAGGCTGTTCATTGATAAGGTCCCCATACTTCATCATCTAAAAATGAAAATGTATGTTTATTAAGAATATCATCTTCAGTTACATCAGTTAATGATGAATTATCATCATCATCTAATTGATGAATTAACTTTTCATAATTCTTTAATAAAGGTGAATCTACTTTCCTTATATCTTTAATATTTGGTCTTACAAGAACTTCATCATATCCTTCTTCATCATATCCTTCAGTTAAATATTCTGATGATGTAAATGATCCAAATGCCATTAATAATGATTGAATCAACGAACCAGTTGAATCATCAACAAAAATTTCTTTAAATGATCTTCTTGTTGATGGTTCTTTTTTAATTTCCATATATTTATTTGTTTGTTTTACTCTGTGAAGTCTTCTACTTTTTTTTGATTCAAGTGTTTCACTGTATTGAATTATTAATTGTCCACCATCCCAAAACTTTCCATTTTCATTTTTTAAAGCCAATCCTGCAGATTTTTCATCAGTAAATTTAACAAATGCATATGGTGGAAAATCAGCTCCTAAAAATGTAAATATTTAAAATAATTTCATATTGAATTTTCATTTGAAAACAATTTTAATAAATTGTTACTAATTAAAACTATTAATAAAATTCATCTTAAAGAGCTTGTTCTTTTTTATATTGAACAACTTTTGATATATCTCTTTTTTTACTAATACTTTATTATAAAAACAAACCTTTTCCAACAACAGTTACTTTCTCAACTAGTCCATAAACACTAAAATGATCATAAACACTTGTATCATTAGCATTACAATTTTGAAGTCCAGTAATATATAATGTCTTTTTGTCTAAATCTGAATCTCGTATTTGTGTCGATTTAGCCCATTCAATAATCCAATGATGTTCATTGATAATTTCTGGTACATTAGAAAAACATTTTTGTGCTTCAAGTGGTGTTTTAAAACTAACAAATGCACACCCTTTACTCTTTTTTGTCTCTCTATCACAAACCATTGTTACTTCTTCTACTTCTCCATATTGATTACATACTTTTTTTAATATTTCTTCTTTCATCATAGGTCCTAATCTTGCAAAGAATAGAGTAGCCATAGGTGCACTATTTTCTCGTTTACCATATCTATTTAACACTCCAGACATCCTCTGTCTTAGTTTTTAATATAATTTATTCTTAGTTTGCTTTTTTCTCAACTCTAATCCCCTATTATTCCTATATTTCCCGATATTTTCCCATTTTCTTCAGTTTCTGGTTTCTTTTTTTTTTCGTTTCATTGATTATTTTGTTTTTCTTTGTTTAAAGTCATCTTTTTTGATAAAAAAAGGCTTTTTTTTTCATTAATTTATATCTCTTTTTATTTTATTTATAAATATTTCTAAAATTTAAAATAACACAAAATAAATTATATTTTTATGTTATTTCAATGTAAATAAATTCTTGAGATGACAAGAAAGCATTTTTAGTCTTATTTTTTTGCCACACAATCTGAACATAATTTCTTTTGACCTCTTAACCCAAATTTTCCTCCAAGTTGTTTACCACAATTATCACATTTAAAGCACTTTAAATGGAATGATCCAATTTTAGTTTTAGCTATTCCTTTTGCTGGTAATGGTGCTCCACATGCTTTACATTTTTCTGCATTCTTTGAAGACTCTTTTGTTATATAATTAATTTTTTCTGTAGCTGGAATACCAACAACAGCACCAATTTTAATATTATTCTCTGATCTAAAAGAAAGAGTAAACTTAAATGGTAATTTACTCACACAACTTTGATGTGTTTCAACAATCATTTTATGATTTCCACTTCCTAACTTCATCTTTTTACCACATAAATTAGATGAAATAACAAAAGTCTCTCCAGAATCACCTCCAATTGGTTGTTCATTATCATCTATTCCCCACATTCTAAATGCAATTTTATTATCACAACGAGGTTGTGATATTGAAACAATACAGTCACCTTTTCCTTCAAAATTAATAGCCATTTGTTTATCAGTCATTTCAACATCAACACTATTGAAACATTCCCAATCTTTTTTATAAAATACAACAGTGAGTTCATCAAAGAATTTAACAAAATCACCAATTTCCATAAAGTAAATTCCATCATTTGCTTCAACAACTTCTAACTTCTTTTTCATTGATTCTGTCCAAGCAGGGTCATCGTCTCTCCATTTACCTTTCCACTCACAACATCCCCATGGATTTCTAATTTTCAATAATTTAATTCCATCTACTTCATAAGCTCCAATGAGTGTATATGCATGATTTTCTACTAATCCATATTCTTTTTCAAGATCAATACCAGGTGTATCAGGTACATTAGCAACCATACAATATTTCTTTTTATCATAATCTGCAATTTTTTTAAATAAACGATTAACATCTGTTTCTCTAGTAGATATACGTTTTACTGGCATTCCTGTTAAATCACTTAAAGCTAAGAATGGAATTCCTCCTTCAATTTCTCCATAACTACCAACAACTTTAGCGTATGCCTTCTCTAATAACATTACCCATAATTCATCTCCATTATTATGGCTAAAAAATGGTTGGCCATTATTACAAGGAATTAAATCATCAATAACAATATGTCTTTCTTTTCCCATATAGAAAAAAGTTATTTCATATTTTCCATTTCCACATGACTTGATCATAGTTTTAATTCTTTCAGGAAATTCTGATAAAGAAGCTAAAGCAGCCAAAAAGTAACAGTCTCCAAGACATCCTTGTTGAATGTCTAATGGCTCAATTCCATTTTCATATAATTGTGGATGTTCCATATATTCATTTGGTCTTAAAAATGTTAATGAAGATGGTAAAATACTATCAATTTTACCAATACTTCTTAGTTCAGCTGGAAATTCATCGTCAGTAAACATGAAGCTTATTTATATTTTTTAGTTTTTTGTTTTCATTTTATTATTCTATTTTTGGATATTCTTTTATTTTTATATTATTTTTAATTTGCTTAATATATTGTTTTATATAACAATAAAATTTTAAAATTTAAAACAAAATAAACAATAAAGTCATTTACACCTTCGTTTTGATAGCAAGAACAGTGTTACAAAGAGGACACTTATAGTGAATATCCTTTGAAAAGTCAAACACCAGTGGTATCCAGAAACAGAATACACATCCAATACAGAATAAAACTAGGGCTAAAACATATGCAAATATTCCACACTTGTACTCAACTATTGAATGAACTGTTTTGTTACAGGTCGAACAATACATTTCAATAGATTCAGTTGTACTTAAAATTGGTTGATTTTCACTGTATGACATAAACAAATTGATTTTTAAGATTTTTGAAGGTGAGAAAGTGGAAGTTAATGTTAATTTCCTTTTTTATTCATAAATAAAAACCACCTTAAAAACAATTTAATTATTTTTTTTTGTTATTTTTTAAACAAATTAAACGATGACTCAAATGTTAATTGATGGAAGTATTTAATAAGTATTTTACTTTTTTTTAATTTGAGCTACTCTATTGAAATTTACATTTAATAATTTGTTCTCATTTTATTTATAAATAACTTTTATTATTTAAGTTTGGATTTGAGCATTATACTGAGTATGGAGAGTATTTTTCTATTTACTATAATTAATGATAGTTAAAAGAAGAGGTACAGTATTTATTCGTCTCATTATAAAAACTAAAATTACATTGAGAAAAGTTGTGTTATTAGTTATAACTTATACATTAATGGATATTATATTACTTATTGTTAGGTATTAATCTATAGTTTTCGTTGTTTGGTTTTATGTGTGGATTTGATCTGGTTATATGATCCAAATAACAACACTTCATATTAGTGTTAAGGGGTGTATAGTTTGCTCATTTAAATATTTAGAAGGATGTTTTAGTCTTTATAAACAACTTGTAACTTATATTCTTCTTAAGAATTTTTTTGAAAAATTTGTGAGAATGATGTTCATTAGTCAATAATGCCAGAACATTTCCACATTTTTGAATAACTGACAATTGTTCAATTTGTTCCAACAGAAAGAAATATTTTGTTTGTGAATCTATAATTTAATTTGAAGGAAATTTGAACTAATTAAATATTATTTAAGACTTACTCCCTCCTCTAAAAAATTATTAATTGACTTTTTTGTTATTCAAGAATTAATGCAAAGCATAAAACAAATAATATTGTTTTTGTTATTGAACAAATCCTTTGATTCTTTTAATTAGAATCAAACAACACAGAAATAAAACATTCAAGGTGATGGAAATAATAATAAAATGTATAAGAAGAAATGAATAGGTACAAAAGAAATAATTAATAATTAAAAAGCAATTAATTAAGTATTAATA
>NW_008575688.1:0-2336 GCF_000257125.1 Entamoeba nuttalli P19
TTACAATAATTCCATTTAATAATAAATATTTTTCATTTTCATCTATGTCTTCTTTTTTTGCATTAGAGACATCTTTTAATCTATCTTCCAATTGTTTTATTTTTGATTCTAAATGATTTTTAGTTTGTTCAAAATCCAATTGAATTTGATTATATTGATTTTCTTTATATTGAATAATAGTTTTTTGTTCATTATTTTGAATTTGAAGACGTTCTTTTTCTTTCAAAATATTATTTTTTTCAAGTTCTAATTCTTGACTTTTTTCTTCATATTCTTCCATTATTGCTGACTTACTTAATGATTGTTCTTCATATTTCTTTTTCCATTTGGTTATTTCAATAACATTTTTTTCTTCTTCTTTTTTTTTATTTTCTTCTTCTTTTTTTAGTTTTTCATTTTCTTCTTTTAATTCTTGATTTTTGTTATTTATTTCTTCTCTTTCTTTTTCTTTTTGTTTTATAATATTTTCTTTTTCTTCAAGTTCTTGTTTTGTTTTTTCTTCTTCTTTTTTTATTTCATTAATTTCTTGTTTTATTTCATCTATTTGTTTTGTTTTTTCTTTTAGACTTATTTCTTGTTTTTGTTTTTCTTCTTTTATTTTTGTTATTTCTTCTTTTAATTTTTCATTTTCGTTTTGATACTTATCATTTGTTATTTTTAATTCTTCGTTTTGTTGATTAATTTCTTCTAAGTTATTTTGTTGAAGTTCATTCATTCGTTTTTGTAATTCATCTCTTTCTTTTGTTATTTTTTCTTTTTCTTCACTTTCTATTTGTATTTTTTCTTCAACTTTTTGTAAATCATTTTGGAATTTTTCTTTTTCTTCCAAATTATTTTTTTGAAGTAAATTTATTTGATTAGTTTTGTCAGTTAATTCATTTTTAATTTCTTCAATTTGACTTAAATAATTATTTTGTAATTCGACTTTTTCTTTTTCAACTTTTTGATTTATTTCTATCTCAACTTTTAATTTATATTGAATCTCGTTATTTTGATTAGTAATCATTTCATTATTATCTTTCAATATTTTTATTTGATTTTCTAATTCTTGAATTTGATTTTGATATATTTTTTTTAGATTTTCAATTTCATCTTTTGATGAAATGATAATTTGATCTTTTACTTTTATTTCATTTTGTAAAGTTTCTCTTTCTAATAAATTTGTTTCATTACTATTTTTATTTTTTTCTTCTAATTCTTTTATTATTTTTTCTTGTTCTTTCAATTTCATGTCTAATCTTTCTTTTTCTTGACTTTCTTGTTGTTGTTTTGTTATTTCATTTTGTAATTTTTCAATTTCTTTTGTAAATTGTTCGTTTAATTCTTTTTCTTTTCGTTCATTTTCAGTTTTTAATTTTTCAATTTCTTTTGTAAATTGTTCATTTATTTCTCCAATTTCTTTAGTTTTAGTTTCATTTTCATTTTGTAATTCTTCAATTTCTTTTTCTTAATTTCAATATTATTTTTCAGTTCATTAATTTGATTAGTTAATTGAATAGTCTTTTCTTCATTAATTTTTTTTAAAGTATTTAATTCTTCAATTAACAGTTTATTCTTTAATTCAATATCTTTTTTTTCATTTTCTTCACTAAATAATTTTTCATTAAACTCTTTAATTTTATTATTTAAATCATTTTTTTCTAAAATTAATTCATTGACTTGACTTTCTTTTCCTTTAATATTACTTTCTAAATCTTCAATACTTTTTTTATTCTTTTCAATTATTTCATCTCTTTCTTTTTGGAGATTTTGAATATTATTTTTTTGAATATTTTTTTGTTCTTCTAAATTAATTTCTAATTGTTTAATTGTATTTTTTAAATTAATTATTTCTTTTTCTGAAATTATAATTTCTTCATCATGTGGTATAAAATTTTTTAATGATTCAATTTCTTTTTCTTTCTCTTTTATCCGAACTGTAAAATCAGCAATTTGACATTCTTCTTCTTTTTTTAAAATACTATTTTGTTGTGTAACTTTTTTTAATTCTTGAAGTTTGTTTATTAAATCTTCATATAATTTTTTGATTTTAAGATCTTTTGCTCTAATTTCTTCTTCAAGTAATACGAGTCTTTCATCAAAACTATTCTTTTGAATAACTTCTATTTTGTTATGTAAAGAGATATTTTCATTTGTTAATTGACCAATAATATCTTTGAAATCCATTTGATTATTCAGTAATTTTTTTATTCTTCTTTTTTTTTTTTTAATTTTAATTTTATACAAAAAAATACAATAACAAAAAAATACAATAACAAAAAATTATACGAAAGAGTAATTTACTTATAAACGTTTAATAAAAGGAGAGAATGATCAGTTGTTGCAACACACCATTC
>NW_008575689.1:0-6471 GCF_000257125.1 Entamoeba nuttalli P19
TTCCCTTAGATGCCATAGGTCCAGCTGCATTTGATCCAGCTCTATAACCTGACTCACTTGTTTTAGCTGCAGCAGCAGTAACTCCAATATCTGTAGTAGCTGCCCAAGTACCACGAGATGCCATAGGTCCAGCTGCATCAGAACCTGGTCTTCTATAACCAGAAGTTGTAGATGAAGAAGGTCCACATCCCATAAATCGACAAGGATCAACAGTTGCTTTATAATTTGAAGAAGAACTTCCTGGTCCTACCATACGTGCTCTCATTAGAATGTAATTTGAATAAAGTTAAAGATTTAGATTTCCTTTTATACTAACTCTCAACTGCTATAATTAAATATGATGTGGAGATTAATTGATACTAACGTGGCTTTTTTTTAGCAATTCTATTTTTATTAGTTTCTTTTTTATCCTATTGTTTTATCATATCTTTATTATTTATTTCTTTTCCTTTTTTCTATGTGATTTTCTTTGACAAACCTCATTCATATATTACTCGAAAAAAATGAATTAAATTATTTATTAAATTTTTTGTTTATACTAAAAAAATTTTATTTCTCTGATTAAACACAAAAATATGTTATATAAAACCTAATTCAATTTACTTTAGAATTTCTCAGAAACTGAGTTAATGATGGTCTTGAATTTAGCAGCATCTAATGAAGCTCCTCCAACTAAGAATCCATCAATGTCAGCTTTCTTAGCAAGTTCATTACAGTTAGCTGGATTAACAGATCCACCATATTGGATTCTTGTAGCTTCAGCAACTTCTTTAGAAATATTTTCAGTCATCCACTTTCTGATGTATTGATGAACTTCTTGAGCTTGATCTGGAGTAGCAGTCTTTCCAGTTCCAATAGCCCAGACTGGTTCATATGCAAGAATAATATTCTTCCATGCTTCTTTTGAAATAGCATTGTTAATAGCTTTAAGTTGTGCTGCAACAACTTCTTCAGTTTGATTAGCAATTCTTTGTGCTTCAGTTTCACCAATACAAGCAATGACTTTTAATCCAGCATCAATAGCAACTTTAACTTTTTCAGCAACTTGTTCATTGCTTTCATGGAAAATTTGTCTTCTTTCAGAATGTCCAAGAATAACATATGGAACTTGACAATCAACTAACATTCCAACATGAACTTCTCCAGTATATGCTCCTGATTTAGTCCATGCATTTTCTGCAGAAACAAGTATATTAGCACCATTAGCTTCTCCTGCAAGAATTTGTTGAACTTTTGGAATATAAATAAATGGAACTCCAACAATAACTTCAACTTTCTTAGCAAGTTCAGCATCAACTGAAGCAGCAACTCCTTTAGTTAATGTTTCAATACTAGCAAGAGTACCATTACATTTCCAATTTCCACCAACGACAAACTTACGTGCTGACATTTTTAAATTTATTATTTTTTATTCTTTAAAGTTCTTTTTTATAATACCGCCACGATTTTACACGTATTATTTTTACTCTTCTTTTTTTCTAACATAAAAACCCTTCATCCTTTTTTTTAATTTTATTAATTTTCTTCAATCTTCGAGTTGTTAATTTCTTGATGTGATATAAAGTAATGATAAGAAAATAAATAATACATAAAAAAAGTAGAATTACATGCCAAGCATTTGATCTCTGACTTGTGAAAAAGAAAGAGTATCAATACAAGTAGCAGTATCAGTTTGATAAACTATTTCTTTCAAAGAGTCAACATTTTCAGATAATTTTCTTGCTGCTTGCAATAACTCAGTGTAATTTTTCTTCTTTTTATTATCTTTTGTAGTAATGACTTTAGCAAGAATTTTCTTTTTATGTTCATCTTTTTGTAATAATGCACGTTCATTCAATCCATTAAGTAATTGGATAGCTGCTTTATCTTTGTCTTCTTGAGTCTTAGCATTTTCAAGACTAATAATAGCTTGTTCAGCAATGTCTTTCTTTTCAACATTCACAATGACTCCAAAGTCAAATTCTTTTTTAAGATATCTCTCTGCTTCATCTAGACTTTCTTTAAATTCTTTAACTTTTTCAACAGGTTGTTTACCAAGTACAAATTCATAAAGATTATCATAACCCATTTTAATATTTAAGGCACACATACTGACTTTTCCTTCTTCTTCTTTGTAAGTACTACTTCTTGAAGTCATAAAATTATATACTGCATTAACTATAATATCTCCAGTAGGACGAACACTATTAAGTTCAGAAGATATAATTTTTCTTCCAGAATTAGCTTTTAAATATTCAACCATTGTTTTAATATACAACCTTAATTTATCAATATAACTAATTGCTCCTTTACAATTCCATAAGTCTACATTTTTTAATATTTGAGACACATCTGATACAAAATCAACTACACGAGAACAGTAATCTCTTAACTGTTCTAAATTATTCATATTTTGATAAATCTTAAAAATTACTTGTTTGTCTTTTTTAATTTTCTCTAAAATTTTTAAACTCTCTTTTTGGTCTTCAGCAATTTGAATTAATTTAATTTCTTCTTCAGAAAATTTTGTGATTTTCTCAAGACGTTCTACCATTTGAGAGTCTTGAATGGTTTTAATTATTTGTGGAACATTTGGTTTATGATCTTCATTTAAAGAAGACATTGTATTGAGAATAAACTCTGAAGTTGACTTCATTAAGCCAGAAAAAACAGAGTTATTTTCGCCACTAATATGAATGATTCCTCTAAACTTTACACTGTACTTAGTAGTCATTTATTTTTATTATTTTACAGTTCGTTCGCAAGGTGAATTTTTAATTGTGTCATAAACTAAAAATATCTAAAAGATGTTCGAGAAATTTCAATTTCTTAAGTATTCAATACACCAAATAAGAAGAGAAAAATTAAAATTAAAATCCTACAAACTTAGATTTATTGAAATAAAATTACATAAAATATCAAAAGCAATTTCAAAAAATCCTATTTTTACTTTTGTACTTGTTAAGAAAAAAAAAAGAAGAAATTAGAATTGATTTTATTTCTTTATATTCACTTTATTCTTCTTTTTTTAAAAAAATTATTCCTTTTTTTAGAGCATATTATTTGACTATATTTATTGAAGCTAAATGCATTTTAAATGTTGATAAGAAAAAGGTTAACTCTGCTCTTTTGTTTATTCTTCTTCTGTTGAGTTTGTTTTAGTTAGTTCTTCGTTTATAAATAATATTATTAGTTATAGGGTATGAATAAACAACAAATTGTTTTCATGTTTGAGCTAAAACACACGCAAAAATGAATTATATAATATAGTCTTGTCATGTTTCTTGCTTGATGACTCGAAACGGGGGTTAACTAAATTGTTAATTTATACCAGAATAAAACTTTAAGTTTTATGTTTTCTTTACAAAAATATTATTTCGTTTATTACATAACAAAATACTCTGATTATTGGTTTTTACCAATAAACAATATTTTTTATTGAATTTAATACTGGTTTTAATTATTATTCGACTTGGTTTTTAATATGATTAATTCAATTTTTATATTTATATGATAAATAAGTATTGATAAAATGTATATTATTAATTATTTAATTATATGTCTGTTTAAATAACTATTAATTATTTTTTTCAATTTAAAATACAATAATTACATTATTATTTAAACCAATGGAGTTTCATTAAATATGAAATTTTTAATTAATATATACTATAATTTCTTCTTTTTATTTTATCAAAAGTCTAATGTAATCACATTACTTTTATTTCTTTCTTTTATTTATAAATACTTTATTTTTCATAATTTACTTATAACTGTTATACATATTATATTACTTCTTGGTGTAGTTATTTTGTATATTTAGGATATGTTTATCATTTATTTTTAACATTTGTTATCTATTTTTAGATAACTTGTGTTTTGAAAACTATCTTTGATTAGTTGCTTATTTTTATAAGTCTATGTCATATAAATATATTAAGCGAGAGCTCATTTATTTTCTTTTTATTCATCATTCTTAACTACTATAATATAGTTTACTATTTGCTAAAATATAAATTTTTTATTAGGTATGATATTTAGACTTTTAATTTTAAAATAATTTATTATTATTATTTCATATTTGTTGTTTTTTTATCATATTCTCTCTTTATTAACAGCATTATAAACATATTGACAGTCAAAATTAAGTACTAAAATTATATTTTTTAAAATTCCATTCATTGGGTTTTTGTTAAGAAAAATATTAATTAATCTGGTATGAACTTAGTCATTGAACCACATCAAACAGACACACTTTCTTCACAAATTTGTTTATTTTTGTGTTCTACTATTAGGTTTTGTTATTGAGTTGAAACAAACTCTTCATTATATAATATTTGTTGTTATTAGTTTGATAAATAAAAAAAGAACTATGGTAAGAAAATATTATTTAAATTAAACACTATAAATTATAGAAAATACTTTAATCAGGATGTTAAATTTATT
Source organism: Entamoeba nuttalli P19 (assembly GCF_000257125.1). Classification (NCBI taxonomy): domain Eukaryota; phylum Evosea; order Mastigamoebida; family Endamoebidae; genus Entamoeba; species Entamoeba nuttalli. The sequence continues at coordinate 4,426 of NW_008575689.1, forward strand.
TGATTCATTTGTTGATTCATAAAGATGCTCTAAAGAACAACAAAATGTAATATTCAAAAGTATAAAATAGTTTTCATCAGCATCATTCTGATTTGAGTATTTATTAAAATCAATTGTAACCACAAAGAACATATATTTGCTAAATGTATTTTTATAATTTTAATTACTATTTGATTAGTAATAATGTAATTTTGATAAAAGCATATATTCAAACTGTAAAAATTATAACAATACCAAAAATAAAAATAGATGAGCAGTTATTACTTTGATAAATATGTTTTATTACTACAATATCAAACATGTGCTATAATTTTTAAATCAAATTTATATTTTATTTATTTAACTTAATAAGGATATTTCTCTTATCATATTTGTTTGAAATGACCAATGGAAATAAAAGAAAATAATAAATCAAACTCATTACCTTTATTTAAATTATATTGAATTGAATTTATAATCACATTTATCCAATGTCTTTGAATTGTATTTAAAAGCATTATATTTTTATACTGACTATTTTAATGATTCATTTGAAATTGAAGTCATGAGAAAGAGTGACAATTAAATAGTTTCAGTATAATAAAAGTAAATCTTTATCTGAGCCAATACTATGATTAACAAAATGTTGTTAAGGTATAACATTTTTTCAAGAATACCTTTGTTGCAGTATTAATTTTTACATAACATACATTGACATCAAATATATTTAATATATTATCTGAGTTTTAAATAATATTAAATGTAACAAATATATAGATATTACCAGTAAAACTATTATGTATTGAAAACTCCAATCAAATAAAGAGTATTGTTGTAATTTTATAAATTGTATAAGAAGTTATGAAATAATTATTCTTTAATATAACAATGTATCAATGATATAAATATGAATAATTATATTGATCAATAAACATTTAAGAATAATGGTTTGAGTAATTCAATGAATAATAATCGTCAAAGTAAATATTTTCATCTATTAATAAAAGATAGTTTAATCTAGAATTTTAAAATAATGATAGGTAAATGACTAAGTATTAAAAACATCACTTTTGGAATTTATTACTGCTAAGAATTATTTTTAGTGCATTCAAATTATTTTTTGGAACATATTTTTATAATATTTACTTTATAGGTTAATGGCAATGATAATAAATAATAAGACAGTTAATAAAGAATAATAAATTAAAATTGTTTATTTCATAAATTCTAATTCATATGTTTCATTACATTATCTTGTATTTTTATTAAATAAATTCAAAAAAAACAATTCATTCTTTTTGTTTACTCATCATTACAATTAAAAAATTAATTTGAAATAATCTTTCTGTATTAATGTTCTCATTTTATTATTTCTATTAATATAAAGAAATAATTTATGTAAGTGTTTAGTTATAATTGTAAACAAACACCTGACACTAGATTAAAAAGAAAGTACAAAATCATCTTAGAAAATATAAGATTATTAATATCATTTATTAATTTAAATATTCATTATTCTTTAATTATTATAATATTCATAATACTTTTAAATGAAGAGACTATTATTTTATTTTGTTATTATTTATTAAAATAGTATTTTGCCAATCCATACAATGCATTCTTTATTTTATTATTAAAAATAAAAATAAATCTATTTTTATAAAATTGAATAAAGAATAAATTGATTCTAGAGTATCATATCTTATCAACATAATGATATTATAACAAATAGAAATATCAAACATTTATTAATAAATAAATATATTTTAAATAAATAATAAATAAAATTGTGCATGTATAAACAATGAAAAATGACATATTTAAAATATTATATATCACTTTCAACATCAGATAATCGAAAGAAAATCAATATTAGATAATTATGTGTTAATAAAATTGTAATGTATTCATTTATTAATGCGTATTATTCATATTATATATCATGAATTTATGTGTTTTCTGTGTTTTATTGTTTATTTGGTTTTTCTTCGTGTTTTGTGAGTAGTTCTTTTTGTTTCTTTTATTATCTTTTCTTTATTCTGTTTATTTCTTCTTTTTATCTTCTTC
>NW_008575690.1:0-2477 GCF_000257125.1 Entamoeba nuttalli P19
TGTATATGAATATTTCCATTGGTAAATAACCAACGAAAAAGACAATTAAATTACATAAAAAGAATAAACAATAAAAAAAATACCAATAACATTGTTTGTAGTTTGTGTCTTCTGAAGTAAATTGAGAGACGTTTAATTCAAAAACATTAATTAAAAAATAGATATAATTAGTTAATTAAGTATAAATAGAATATTCATCTATTCTTCCTTGTTCAGAGAAGACTAATCACATCCCTGAGTTGTTTTTTAAAAAAGAGTAATCTTTTTGTTTAACCTATCATTTGGGTTTGTCTAGGAGCGTAAGAAAAGCACTTTTTTGCTTTATTTCTTCCTATTAAAATCTCCTCAAACTTCTTTCTGTTTATTTCTTCTTTTTATCTTCTTCTTTGATTTTTGCTTTAATTTTAAGAAAATTCATTTTTCTCTTTTTTTTATTTTATTTTACGAAAGAGACAAGAAAGCATTTGATTACCACTATAGTATTATGGTTAACTTCCTTTTAGTATTAACCACACTTTAGCAAATCCTTTTCCTTTGATAATATATACTTCTTAATTTCTTTATTAATAAATACCAATTTTTTATATTAAAAAAAAATAGATATAAAAAATAATAGAAAAGTTTTTGATAAGAAAGAAGAAATAAATAGGATAAACGAAAAAGGTTAAACAAAGAATAATTAAAATCCTCTTCAAAAAAAAATATTGAAATAGATTAGTAGATAATGAATTGTTCTGTATTGACCCTTTGCTTATTTATCATCATCGTTAGTGGATCATATAATATGTCAATTATTCTAGTCTCTCATCCAAAAAGAAGACCAGAACTAACAAGGTCAATAAGAGATTTAGTCGAAGCACTGAAAAATGTTCCAAAAGGATTGAATATTAAAGAATTTGTGATGGTCAAAGGATGTGTGAAAGGATGTAACTATAAAGAAATGGATGATGCCGTCGAGAAGATAAAAAAAGAACTTCCATCTATTCCAATTAAAACACCAACATATAACTATAAATCTATTGATGGTGTTAATGGTGAGGAATGGGTTCAGGACTCATTGTCTGCAGTTTGGGCAGACACAACTAAAAGTGATTGGGAACCAACAAGTTACAAAAAACATATAACGATTAACTTCTTTTTCATAGAGGAATTAAAAAAAGTTTACAATGATAAAAGTACGGATTATGTATTATTAGCAGAAGATGACCAATTATATGAGAAAGATACATTTGAACATATTCTCAAACTCATCCAAACAAGACCAGACAACCAATGTTATGCTAAAATAGCATGGTGTCCTTATAGGTGGTGTTCTCATTATGGACAAAAAAGGTTTACTGCTGACACATCAAAAGATTTTGCATGGGGAGCATGGGGAAATTTAAGGTCAAAAGAAGAATTAGGATTATTCTTGAGGTGGTTAAAATTCACAAGATTCTTTGAATCAGAAGATACATTAGGATCATTCATTTGTCAGGCACTTAAAAGAAATATTGAAGTTGATAATGTTTCATATCATTTTGGACATGATAGGACAATTCCAAAGTGATGGTATTATTTTAATTTAAATAAAATAAATTTATCATTCCATTGATTTTTATTATAATATAAACACTTGTTTAGATAAAAATAAAATGTTTATTGAATTTTAATTAAGAAAGTTTAATTAAATGTTGAATTTTTATTATAATTAAATGAATTGTATTGGAATTAAGTTTTTACTACTTTGTTTCTAATTAATTCAGATAGACTCATAACCTTTGTTAAAATAAGATACGAAATAATAGGATTTTATTCCTTTTATTTTCTTTATTATTTAAGTAAATTTATGAGTCATTTGAAACTCGAAGTATTTTTACTAAAAATAAAAGAAGTTATTCAAAAAGCAAAGAAATAAAATAAAATTTCATTTAATAAATGATGGTATTTTTCTTATTATTGTTTTTATATTTTATTTTTAGAAAAATAAAAAAATTGATAAATAAATTTAAATGTTATTTTATTTATTCATAAAAATATATAACTTCCTCTATCAAAAAATATTCCACTTTATATCATTATTTTTTTTCTTTATTTAATAAATTTCTGACATAATTATTTTAGAGTTTATATATTAATATAATTTATTTATTAATATTCTTTCATCAGACACTAAAATAATAGTGAAAATTCAGAATATTTTGATGATTATGTAATTGAAACAAAAAAAAATAAAAACAATCGTCACCTCTATGTTAGGATAATATGACTATAAAATAAATTTTATTTTTTATACGTTATACTTATTTCTTTGTATTTTGCATATTCATTGTAATTTACCTCTTTTTTACATATTTGAATGACGTTATTCAATAAAAAATGTAATATGGTATAATGTTTTCTGTATTAAAAAAGAATTGTTTTAATTTTTCAGAGTTATGGTAATTAATTCTAATTAAGTCGAATTGAATTATTGACACTTCCCTTGTAATAATTTG
>NW_008575691.1:0-4913 GCF_000257125.1 Entamoeba nuttalli P19
GCTTCAGGAAGAACTTTCAAAAAGTAAAAAACAAGTTTTGAATTTAACTTTTTCATCATTCTTTTTTGTTTTTAATACAATTTTTTTCTAAAAAAAAAATAAAAAATAATTGATTTATATCACTTATAATATTAATAAAAACTTGTTTCATTCAAATAAAAAAATCACTCAAACTTTAATTGCTTAATAATAACCTTCTTATTAATGTTGTATTTATGTTGTTAAATATACCAAGATATTTATCATTTTATTTAATATTTAATACGTTCAATTTAAATAAAACCAAATAAATGAATAAAATAGTGTTTATCTTTATTATTTTCATTCAGTAACTCATAGAATAAGTTGAAAGAATAAAAATAATAATAAAAGCGTTATTAATAACAAATATTAATTAATAAAAATGTTTAGTCAAAAAAAGAAGAAAAGTGAAAAACTATAATTTTTAGAGAACATTTTTGAAAGATGGAAGAAGTGAATCAAACGAGTAGAATGATAATTGAAAAGATGACATTCTATAATTTTAAGTCATATTATGATAAAGTTGAACTTGGTCCATTTCATGAATCATTTACAGCAATTGTTGGTGCCAATGGGTGTGGAAAGTCAAATGTAATTGATGGATTATTATTTGTATTTGGAAGAAGGGCAAAACAAATACGTCAACAAAAAGTAGCAGATCTTATTCATAAGTCTGCTCTTCATCCAAATTGTACTGAAGCAAGGGTTGATGTTCATCTTGTTAATGTTGATACAGAAGGATCTTATTTACCTAATACACGATTTACTGTTACTCGAACAGTCTTTAGAGATGGAACTTCAAAATTTATGATTGATGAAGTGGTATGTAAATTTGATGCGATTCTTGAGAAGATGAGGTCTAAAGGGTTTGATTTATTAAATAACAGATTCCTTATTTTACAAGGTGAAGTAGAAAGAATCGCTTTAATGCCAACAAAGTCTAAAAATGGAGAAGATGGAATGCTTGAATTTCTTGAAGATATTATTGGTACATCTCAATACATCGAAGGGATTGAAAAAGGAACATCAGAACTTGAAAAATTAAATGATGAAGTACATGAAAAGACAAATAGATTTAAAATTATTGAACGAGAACGAAATGGGATATTGAAAGAAAAAGAGAACGCTATTTCATATTTAAAAGAAGAATATAAAATGTGTGGATTAAAGAATAATTTGAATAAACTAGAATTAAAAGCAGTTGAAGAGAAAGAAGTTGAGAGTAAAGAAGAGCGAGAAAAATTAGAACAAAAACGAAAAATTATTCAAGACGCAAAAAATGAAAAGTTGAAAGAAAAGACAACTAAAGATAAGATTATTGAAGAAAAAGGAAGAGATATAAAAAAAATTGAAAAAGAATATGAAAAGCAAAAGGGTTTGATCAACAGTGCTAAGAAGAAGAAAGCAAGAGCTGAAGAAGAAAAGAAGCAAAATGAAAAAGCGGTTCTTCGAAATGAAAAAGAAATTAAAGAAATGGAAAAGAAGATCAAAGATGAAAAAGAAAAAATTGAAAGTAAACAACGAAGGTACGACCAATTATCAAAAACAATGGAAAAAGATAAAGAGGAAATTGAAAAATTAAAAAGTGACCTTGAAAAACAAACTAGTGAGGTAAAAGAAAAGACTTTACCTGTTAAGAAAGAAATTGAAAACCTTATGGAAAAATTAAAAGAGCCAGAAGAACGAATTGAAGAATTAAGGAATGAAAATAGTAGAAAGGAAGCAGAGATTGAAGGAAAAAAAGAAGGATTAGAAACAATAAAAAATGAATTAAAAAATATTTCACAAATACTTAATGAAAATGAAAGAACTATAGAAGAAAAAGTAAGAGAAATAGAAAGAGAGGAGCATTTAAAAAAAGTTATGGAAGAAGAAGAAAGAGAAAATGAAGAACGTAGGAAGGGTTTAGAGCAAGAAATGAGAAATTTAAAAGAAGATATTGGAGAAAAAAGAGACCTTATTCAACAATTACAACAAGTTTGTGAAGTTGCAGAAAATAAAAAAGAAATTGCTAAAATAATTAAAGTTATTCAAGAAGAACAAATTGAAGGATTAAAAGGAAGACTTGGAGATTTAGGAAGTATTGAAAAGAAATATGATATTGCAATAACTACATCTTGTGGAATGTTAGATTACATTGTTGTTGAAAGTATAGAGGGTGCTCAAAAGATAAGTGAAATATGTAAAGAAAGACAACTTGGAAGAGTTAGTTTAATTATTTTAGAGAAGATGAAAGTAAAACCAAATTGGAGAAATTGGAAAAAAATACCAAAAAGTGAAAGAATAGTTGATTTGATTGATTGTGAGGAATGGGCAAGGGAAGTATTCTATTTTGCATTAAGAGATACTTTGGTTTGTGAAAATTTAACAATAGCACGAGAAGTAGCATTTGGAGAAACACGACAACGGGTTGTTACGTTAAATGGAGAATTACTTGACAATGTTGGTAGTATTACAGGAGGAGGGAATGTTGTATTAAAAGGAGGAATGAATAAGGTTGCTCTATCAAAAGAAGAGCAAAAGGAACTTCAAAAGTTGAAAGAGGAACTTGAAGAAAAAGAATGTCAATTTGAAGAAATAAGAAAAGAAGTTGAAACACAGAGGAAGAAAATAGAAGAGAATGCACAAAAGATTAAAGAAAGTACAATAAAACAAGAACAATTAAATGACTTAAAGAAAAAAAATAAAGAATTGAAAAAAAGAATTGAAAAAGGAAGTCTCGATGTTGAAGCTAGAGAAAGAGAAGTTACACGAATTTGCAAAGAATTTGAAATAAAAAAACAAACAAGTGAAGAAGAGATTCAAAAGATAGAAGAACAAAACAAAGTGTTATTTGAACAATTGGAACAAAAACAAAAAGAGTTAGAAAAGTTAGAAGGACTTGATATGAAAATTATTAAAGTAAATTTACAAGATATAAATGAAAGAAATCAAAGAAATACAAAAGAATATAATAGAATAGAATTAGAAATTAGTGGAAGTACAAGTAAAATTGATGAATGGAATAGTTATCTCAAAGAAATGAATATTCATTTGGAAGAATTGAAAAATAGGATGGAAAAAGATGAAATAAAAATTGACGAAACTCAAATGAAACTTACAAAGAAAGAACTAAATGAAAAAAATGATGAGTTAAAAAAAATCGAAGAAGAATATGAAATTCTTCTTAAAAGTATTGAAGAACTAGAAACTGAAGAAGAAAAAATTGGAGAACAAATCGAAGAAATTAATGGAAATAACTCCGAATTAACTGAAAAGAGACAACGTTGTGAAAAAGAAATTCGTTCTATTTTTAAACATATTCGAGAATTATTACATATTGCGGAAATTCATGAAGAGGATGAATATATTGAAAATGTGTTAAATCATAATGAAACAGATAATCAAATGGATGAAGAAAAAATTCGAATTATTGGTATTTCACTTAAAGATGTTGTAGATGAATTGAAAGAAATTAATCGAAAAGAAGTATTAGCTATGATAGAAGATGAAAAGAAAAAAATTGAAAATATGATAGAAAATGTTAATTTGAAAATCATTGCAACTTTCATCAAAGTTAACAAAGAGTATCAAGAAAAATGGGATGTCATGAATGAGGCTATGAAAAAACAAGAGGATTGTAAAACAACATTAGAAACATTGAAGAAAAAACGTTTTGATGAATTTATGAATGGACTAACAGAGATATCTTTCAAGTTGAAAGAAATGTATTATTTACTGACACAAGGAGGTGTTGCTGAACTTGAACTCGTTGATACCTTAAACCCATTCACTGAAGGTGTTGTGTTTAGCGTTAGACCACCAAAAAAAGCCTGGAAAAATATTGCTAATTTATCAGGAGGAGAAAAGACATTGAGTTCATTAGCACTTATATTTGCTTTACATCATTACAAACCAACACCAATTTATGTTATGGATGAAATAGATGCTGCGTTAGATTTTAGAAATGTTAGTATTATAGCTCATTATATCAAAGAACGTACAAAAAATGCACAATTCACTATTATCTCACTACGTCCAGAGATGTTTGAATTAGCAGATAGATTGATGGGAGTATATAAAGTAAAAGATGTATCATGTTCTGTTTCATTTAACCCAAATGCTTATAACTTGAACAATAATTGATTTTTTTAATGAAAATTCTCCAAGAAAAGTAACGTGAAATTTCATTACACTTTTTGAAATGAATAAATCTAGTGTTAACAAAATATCCATTCTAACAAAGATGAAAACGTTATTTCTTGATGCACTGAAAGGAAAAGACAAGGATAGTATTAAAACCTATTGCTCAGAAATTTTTCAAAATGGTAATATACAAGAAATGAAAGGTGTTGTTCAAGCCATTATTACTTTAATTGGTTCTAAATATAACAGACAACATTTCACTATCCATGACCTTTCTTTGTTAATAGACATATCCAGCCTTTCCTTAGAAAACACTCAAGAGATATTATTTCAGTTAGTCATTACTCCAACAGATCGTGAAATCTTTATTCCTCTTGAAATTTATTGTAAATTAATTGATTTATCCATAAACACAAAAAAAGAACATATGTTGACTCAATTATTACAATATCATTTAATTCCAGATAATAAAGCAATTGCTATGAAACTCATTTCGTACAAGCATCAGTCTAGTTCATTGTTTTATGCTGGGATAGACATATTAAAACGAACAAATAAGTATGAAGAGTTGATTGATATCTACTTATCTCAAGGTGACATTTTTATGGCACTTAGATTGGCAGATTTATCTCGAAGGAGTATTTCGACTCAAACAATCAAAAATTGTTTGTTAAAATTAAATAACTCTGTGATAACAGCTCAATTTGAGTGTGAGTATCAACAACTAATTTAATTTATTATATTCAACGGGACTTTATTTAATTTTA
>NW_008575692.1:0-689 GCF_000257125.1 Entamoeba nuttalli P19
GTGATTCAGGTTGTGGATTATTTGATGGTGATTTTCCAGGGATTTGTGTTTGAGGTGATGATGGAGGATTTTGGTTTGTCTCAGATGGTGGCACATTATCAGTTGAATGGGGTGAATCTGTATTTGAGACATGTTGTGATTTATCTGAAGATGGAAGTGTATTTTGAGGTATTGATGAACCAGATGATGGATGTGATGATTCAGGGTTAGGAATTTGTCCAGAAGGTGGTTGTGTTGTTGTAGATGGATTTTGTGGTGGTGTTATTGGTGCAACATCATTTGAATTTGAACTTTCAGGTTGTTTGGGATTTGATGAAGTTCCTGATGAAGATGCAGGAGATGAATCAGCATGTGGTTCTCCTTCAGGATGTGATGGTGAAGTTGGTGAAGAGTCTGTTCCAATTGAAGAACCTGTTGGTGGTGATGCTGGTTGTGGAGATGTTTGTGTTGGGGTTGGTTGTGATGATTGTGAATTTCCAGAGTTAGTTTGTGGTTGTTCATGTCCAGTTTCTGTTGACACGTCTTGTTGTGGTGATTTTTCTCCTGTATGTGATTCTGGTTGTCCTGATGGTGAACCAGATACGTGTTCTGGTTGTGCATGTGTTTGTTGTGTTGTACTTGATGTAATTCCTTGTTGTGAGGACAAACCTTCTCCTGAATGTTCTATTGTTGATACTACTGTTTCTGAT
>NW_008575693.1:0-427 GCF_000257125.1 Entamoeba nuttalli P19
AATATATAACAAAAATGATTAAATTCGGACCGCTAGAATTTGATTTCCAACTGACATACAAATGAGATCAGAATTTGTCCCACACCATGAGATATCATTAACTGGTGCTGATGCTTCATACTGAAGTGCAACTGGATCATTTGATTTTTCTATAGGATATAAATCCCAAATTAATGCCTTTCTATCTGTTGATGCACTACAAATATGAGTGCTACTATGTGGACTCCAACAAATAGCATTAACATTACTTTGGTGTAAAGCAAGTTCAGTGTATGGAACAGCTGGTTTTCTTGCGTCAATAACAATAACCTTATTTGAGTCAGAAGAGAATGTGGCAATGAAATTTGGGTCAAAATGATTCCAGGCTAATCGTAATAATGGAACAAGACCTTGTGACTCATATAAAATAGTTGAATGTTCTAATGAA
>NW_008575694.1:0-7167 GCF_000257125.1 Entamoeba nuttalli P19
TGTTGTTGAAAAGAAACAAAAACAACATAAGAAAAAAGTAAAACCCCAACCAAGAAGACAAACAAAGATTAAAATTATGACAACAAACGAAAAGGCAAAGAGAGAACGGGCAAAAATGAAAATGTCATCTGATTCACAAAAACAAATACACAAGGTTGTATCAATTAAACAAGAAATAAAAAATGATGTTGAAATAATTCCAACAACAGAATTTAAAGAATTAATTCCATCAAATGATATAGATATTGATAAAGAAATCCCTACTGTTATAAATGTTTTGAAACCTTCTTCAGAAAAATTATCAATTATGGATTCTATGAATAACCTTAAGTTAATGATTAGTCAAATGAAATTAGAAATGAAAGATGAATTTGAAGAAGGAAGTAATGATGATGACTTTGACTCATTTGAATAATTGATCAAATACAAATTCATAACATAGATTAAAGACGATAATTTAATTCATTAATGTAGCTTTAGGTGGTTTTATTGGTTTGTGCTCATTACTATTTAATGTTTTATTCTTTTTAGACATAAAAGACCTCCAATTATTAAATCTTTGTTGTCTAGACTTTTCCCAATCTTCTTCTTGTTGCTTTTGTAATTTTTGAATTTCTTCTTGGTGTTGTAATTCTTCTTTTTCTCTCTTTAAATTAGCTTGTCTAATCTTTTCTGCCTTTTCTAACTTTATTTCAGTTTCTGTCATTATTTTTTCACAACGTTCACATAATAATTGTCGATATTCATCCGAATTTATATTTGTTTTTGATAATTCTCCTTTGTTTTTTAATTCCGTCATTAACTGAATTCTAGCTTGTTCCATGAAGTCTGTATATTTCTTTCTTTGATCTTCATCTTCTATTGCTTTAATTGCTTTAGACAAACAAGAAATAGCTGCGTTTGATAAAGGATGATGACACCTGTCTGGATGGCATTTTAATGATATTTTACGATATTTCTTGTGAATAGTATCATTATCATCTTCAGGTAAAACACCAATAACATTGAAAGGATTTTTGTATGTAGTGATTTGAGTTAATAATTTATCAATTTCTGATGGAGTAATTCCATCACTCATTTTTCTTATAGAATTAATAGATGATTTATTAAAAAAAAGCAAATTATTAGGTTCAAATAGATAAAAGTAAAAGAATAAAAAATTATAATATCAAAAGTATATCATTCTATTACATTAGTTCTTCTTCATACTCAGATAATAGAAGTGCACCAATAGAGCCAAAATACCCATCATATTCAAGAAAGTTGGCATCAACTGAACCTGAAGACCATGTTGTTAACATTGTAGTTATTGCTTCCCAAACAACTGGGTTATGAGCAACAAATCCTCCTGTATAAAAAATACGATTAATATGATGAAGTTTAGTTAATTCAAATCCAAGATGTGCAATACTTCCACATACCATCATCATTAATCCTTGTGCAATATCAGCTTCACTGTAATGGTTTTTTGCCTCTCCACATGGTACTTTTTGAACTTTACCAAAAGAAGATGCCATCATATCAGCAGCAAGTCCAACACTATCATAACATCTCCCATAAATATCTTTAACATATAAATCAACATTTTGGTGTTGTCCATATTGTGCAGCTTGTAACATTTCATCAAATGATTTATAATTGGTTAATAAACAACATAAACCCCAAAATGTTCCACCTCCAATTAATGAACCTGAAACACGTTCATATTTCTCTGGTGCAGTAACCTAAATAAATAAACAATCATTTCTTCTGGACATATTCTTAAATACATAATATTGAATTTAACTTTGTAATTGAAATGATGAGATTAACAAACTTTGAGAATAGATACTCCACTTCCAACATTAACAAGTAAATATGGGAAAATCTCAGGAGTTACTTCCCGATATAATTTTGTTTTATTAACAAATCTAAAACATAATTTCTCTTGACAACATAATAACAAAAAATTCACTCCAAGAACAAGACATCTCATTTCATCTTGTTGACGTACTTCAAGATCCATTTCATCTTTTAACAAATTAGCAAATTTATAAGCACCACCTCCTGTCACATTTAAAATCTGAAGATTACCAATCCCATAAATTTCTTTTAATTTAGATGTTTTTGCATAATGAATAAATTCTGGAATTTGTAATGTTGGAAATTTCATAAAACAAAGCTCATTTTCCCCTTTTGAATTCACTTAAACTTATTATTGTTATTCATTTAAAATGACTCCTTTAATTTATAGAGTATAATGAATTATAACAAAACAAACTAGTGACTTTTAACACTGGGTCGGGGTATAAGTCAAACCCTGACATTACTGATTCTTCTGGTTCAACATATTTTGGAAGATCAATATCAGTATCCCCTGGAATCCAGAAGACTATTTTTGTCATTGTTCCTCCTATGTCAGCTGAAAGTGGTGCAGTTCTTCTTCTTACACCATTAAGTGGTAAAGGACTTTGTGTTTTAGTAAATTCATATTGCTCAAAGTTATGAGTTATATGATCATCATGTTCTATATCTTCATTAAAAAGAACATCGTGTTTTGATGGTATAGAATGGGATGGTTGAGACATATTTGATAAATACTTATATTATCAAGATGTTTCACTGAGAAAATGATTGTTTCAAAACCCAAAAAAACGAAAATCTTTAAAAATTCCATTGTTCATTTTTGTTTTTGAAACGAAGGATTTTGTTTTTCTGAGAATAGTTTTTTCATTTTTAGAAATTCTAAAAAAGCACCAATAAGATTGAATCAAATTTTCAAAAATCTTTTTTTCATATCGAACTATAAATATCAGTGAGAGATGGGAAATAGATTATCACATGTCAAAGAACTTTTTGACAAATTAGACAATGGAGGAAAAGGATATTTAGTTCTTTCTGATTTGGTGAGAGAAGATATTATGATTCCCACTGTCTGTCATTCACCAGTTATGATGTTTTTAGTTTGATTTTTTTAATTTTTAGAATATACATTCATTTAATATAATCTTTTTAACATTTCTTTATGAGAACTCAACTTTTTATCTTCTCAAAACAAATACATCAAAAAAGAACTAATAAATAGTATGACTCTGGAGGAGATGGAAAATTAACTTTTGAAGATTTTAAACGATTAATAGACAACGTCCAAGACCTCCAAAAAAGAGCAGAAGAAAAAGAGAAAGAAAAAATCAAAGAACGTGAAACAAGACAAGTTTTACCTAAAATGAGACTTGGAGATAATTCTGTTGATCCATTTACTGTTAGTAAAACACCAACTCTTCTTGAAAATAAAGAAGGATCAACAACAAATTTAAATTCACAATCACTTTCTACACCTTATTTAACTCCATCACAATCACCATGTCCTATGTCTCCTGTTAATTCAAATAATGCTATTTCAGTACAAACACCTCCTAAACAAATTATTAAAGGAGTATCACAAGGTATATCATTAATGTGGTCATTATTTGATAAAGAAATGAAACATCAATTTCTTGGAGTAGTTGCAAATGATCAAAAATGTAAAGCATTCAATAGATATCTTTTTAATTTGATTGATACGAAAAAATGTGGAAAAATAGATATTGAAGATCTTGAGTTTATGTTAGATGTATTAAATGATGATGGAATAACAATTGAAAATATTTTATATGAACTTCCAGAATCTAAACCACAAACAATTTTTGAAGAAGCTGAATTATTGTTTCAAACATATAATTACAAAGGAAATGATTATCTTGGAATAGCAGAATTTTCATTATTAGCAAATTTAATTACAAAGAATTATAAAATGAAAGCTGAAGGAAATGATATTAGACTTGTAGGAAGATATGAATTACAAAGAAAATTAGGAGAAGGAAGTGAAGGATGTGTTAGATTAGGAGTTAATAGAAGAACAGGAGAAAAGAAAGCAATTAAAATATTTTATAAGTCAAGAGGAATTAATTTAGAACATCTTGAAAATGAAATTGCATCATTAAGAAAATTAAATCATCCTAATATTGTTAAATTAGAAGAAGTTATTGAAAATGATGAACAATTGTATTTTGTAATGGAATTATGTCTTGGTGGTTCTTTAGCTGAACATGTAGCTATTTCACCATTTAGTATTCCAGTAGCAAGAAATTTCTTTAAACAATTATTAAGTGGAGTAAAATATTGTCATGATAATGGTGTTATTCATCGAGACTTAAAATTAGAAAATTTGATATTAGACAGAGATGGAATTAATTTGAAAATATGTGATTTTGGACATAGTGTAGTTGTTGTTTCTGATTGGGATTTTGTAGAATCAGCTGTAGTTGGAACATTATATCATATTGCACCAGAACAATTACAAGATCATTGTTATAGGGGAAAAAAAGCTGATATATGGAGTATTGGAGTTATATTAGTAAGAATGTTAACAGGAAAATATCCATTTTATTCAAAAGACCCAGAAGAAACAATTAATTTAATAAAGAATGCAGTTTATTCATTACCAGACAATCTACCACCAGATATTCAAGAACTTATTTCACATATTTTTGTTATTGATCCAGAACAACGATATTCTATTGAACAAGTAATTGATTCATCATTTGCTAAAAGTGATATTGTTATGTCATTGTCATTTGTTAAAAGAAGAATTACAATTGATCCAGTTGTTGTAACAATTGATAATGCATGGAATTTAATGCATTCTATTCTTGAAAGCAATCATGTTATGTGTAAACGAAATACACATACATGTTATTCAATGTATTGTTATCAAATTCAAACACAAATGAAATTTATAGTAAGTTATAGAGTAGGACAAACACCAGGATCAAATGCATATTTTGAATTTTTAATGACTGATGGAGGAGGAATTGATTTTAGAAATTTAATGGATAATATTAAAAAGAGTTTCTTAGAACAAGTTGATCCATTACATATTGAAGTTGTAGAAAAGAAATTAGATTCATTATTATTAGAAAGTAGTCAACCATTATTATCTAGTTTTAGAAGAGCATATGAAGAAAGTGTTATTAAAAGTAGAGTTGGAGTGTTGTTATGTGGAAAAAGTGGATGTGGAAAAACATCATTAGCACAAAGATTTTTTAGTAATAAATTACAAGTTGGAGAAGTTAGTCCAACTAAATATTATACAAAATATATTCATACAAATAAACCCATTGTATTATATGATGCTAAAGGAATTGAACTAAGTACTGAAAATGGTTTTTGGGAAGAAACAAGAGGATTTCTTGATGCTCACAAAGGAATTGATCGTATTCATTGTGTATGGTATGTTATTGATGCAACAACATCAAGATTTGATGTTACAGATGAAGAGATTTGTAGAACATTATTTGACATTCCACTCATTATTATTATTAATAAAGCAGACTTAGTTAGTGATGAAACACTAACAAAAATGAAAAATAAGATTGAGTCATTTAAATTTGAGAAGTGTGTTGGAGTTGTTGCTACCGTTTCTTTGGCTGAAGAACAAACAAAACGAATTAGTATTACTAAATGTAGTAAATGTCATAGTAATGACATTTACATCTTTATCAAAGAATGTGTTGTATTTTGTAATAATTGTGGATATGAACAATCAATAGTAACACGGCCGAATGTAGACGAATATGATAAAGTTATTGAACTAACAATTAAACTCTTACCTGAAGCAATGAAATCAGGTTTTGTTTCAGGACAATCATTATCAATAACACATAAAATTGAATTGAGTAAACGAATGATTAGAGAGTATCATTCACAATTAGGAAATGATAATGACCTTGAACTAAAACGGGTCATGAGTTTATTAACAAAATTAAACAAATTATGGGATCTTGAAGATTACCACTCTGTGAAAATAGCAACTAAAGTTATTCAAGACTTTTTATTAAAAGGAGTTGTTGGAACTTCAGTTGCAAATTTCTTTGGAGACACACCAATTTTCCAACCAGATCAATTTACAGCAATATGTATTGTTTGGGTACAATGTTTAGTTGACTTACACTTCTTAATGATACAAGAGATACTCAACGTAGAAAAGGTAGAAAATGTGGATGCTGTTATGCAAAAAATAATGGAACAAGCATTTTGTAAATTACAACAAAACTACGTCAAAGGGATTGAAACTGATTTAGTTAAAAATGGATTAGAAGCAGTTTTGGCGAAGTTTTAAATGACAAAAGAATAGTTATTTAGATTGAGTATTATTATGTTTCTATTTTTTTTTTCTTTGGATTGAAGTATAATTTTAAAACTAAGTTCAAAATAAAAAAAAATAAAACAAATAGAAAAAAAAAGAAATTCAAAACGTCACTTTTATTAATGATTGATAAATATTTTTTTTTTACTTAATAAAAAGAAGTATGATTATATTTTAATATACAACATCAACGTAAGATGGTTTGGAAATTAACAACATTTATTCTCATTATGAACTGTTTTAATAGTAATTGGTTGGTCTTCCGTTGCAATAGCTGACTCAAAACAATTTGGTTGAAACTCTTTATATTCAACAGCAGTATTTGATTTTATTCGTTGGATAAATTGTTGTGCAATGAAAACAAATATTTCTTCAATATTCTTTCCATTTACTGCACTACATTCAAAATACCGTAATGATGGATAAGTAGCTCTAATAACTTCAATTGGAACTGTTCGTGCATTTGACAAATCAGACTTATTACCTACTAAAGCAATAATTGGACGATTATTATCTTTTTCCATTTCACTTAACCAATACCCAACCTATATATTTTAGTAAATACATTTTATTTTTTTTATAACTAACTTATTAAACAAACCATCTCAAAAGACGTTTTATCAGTTAAGTCAAATACAATAACAGCTGCATGTGTTCCACGATAATATGATTGTGTAACACTTCTAAATCTTTCTTGTCCAGCTTTTTAATATAAATATTTTTGTTCACAAAAATGACATACTTTATTATAACAACAAACCAGCATCCCAAATTTCCATTATAACTTCTTCTCCATTAATTTCAACTATTTTTGTTTTTAAATCAACACCAACTGATGCAGTATATATTCCATCAAAAGTTCCTTGTGTAAGACGTTGTAACATAGCAGTCTTACCAACTCCTGATTCACCTATTAGCAAAATCTTAGCAGTAGTTTTACTCATTTTCTACGTAATTTTCGTGATAACTTTTCAAGTTCATTTTTTATTTCTTTTTTTTTT